>NW_019641395.1:0-119676 GCF_000599845.2 Trichogramma pretiosum | reverse complement strand
AATTCTGCTATATAAGAGAGGCTAGCTTTTTGTTTACAAATTTGATTCTCAAATTTGAACACCAGAGGCAGCACTAACAGCAGTAGTACTGGCAGCCGAACGCCTTGAAAATGCCCTTTTCGAGATATTCGACTTTAAAAGTTTTCCGGCAATTTTCTCGAGGAAAATGGAAAATTTTTGATAATATGACCCCACCATCAGAAAGCTGAGGTAATTTCCTATCGAAATGGTAGTTTACTTTTTTTTTAGGTGCATTTAGTAACTTTTACAGCGAGTTAGAAATTGCGAGATTTCGCCTAATAATGCCGCGCGGGCGAGCCATTCGAGACTTGACGTGATATGGCTTACACACATTATAATAACATAAATAATTTGTTTTGAGGGTTAAAAATTTGGGAAATGATACTTCAAATGTCAAAGAATCGAAAGCAAACATAAAAAAAAAATCGATTTTTCGGTCAAATTTGGTGTATATCTCCCCTTAAGTGCTGCACACATGCTCGCTTTGATTGTTCAAAAAATAGTTTGGCTCATAAACAGCAAGCGGAGATATCTATGTACGCTTATTAATAGCCCTGTAACGGTTGGAGAGCCGATTTATAATTTTTTAATAATATATATTTGATTTTATTCTGGCTAGTGACAACGAGGAAAGTATATATGATGTGATTTATTTGCGTGGAGTAGTCGTTATTATTTGTTATAAGCAATTACAATGCAATATAATTCATCCATTCAAATACAAAAGTTTAAGGAGGTTCGATAGTAAACTTCAAGTCTTTAGAAACGCCTGAAACTTTTTTATTTCAATCTTTGATAAGAAATGAATGCACTGTTAAAATCTTAGATTGATCTACAATCTAGTTTTCGAGAAAAAAAAATCAAAAACGACGTCTTATACATGGGTCTTATGGGGAAAGTTACAACAATGTCACAAAAAAAGCATTATGCAAACGAATTAGACTTAAGAAATGAAAAAAAAACTATTTTTTAGAAGGCCAAGAAGGTATTGATCATTTTGAAAAAAAATGACTCGTTTTACAACATTGAATGCTCAATAAACAAGTCTAAAAACGTGAGATTCTGAGCCATGCGAGCCGAAATGTCGCGTTTTTACTCGTTCATCGCTGTATTTCAGCTAGTAAAAATAAAATGTACTCTCTGGAAAATATGTATTTCGATGGGAAATTTCCTCAGCTTTCGATTGAGACTACTTTGAAAAATCTTAAAAATGCGTTTTTTGAGATATTTAATGTTAAAAGTTTATTTTTACAATTTTCCGTGGAAAATGGAAAACTTTTGAAAATCTGACTTCACCATCGGAAAGCTGAGGAAATTTCCAATCGAAATCATATGTCACATATTTTTTTTAAGTGCGTTTAGGGGTTTTTCAGCGAGATAGAAGTTAAGCAATTTCGCCTAGAAGTGCCGTGCGGCCGCTGCATGCTGTTTTGCTAATAATATTTTGTTCCCATGAGTTGGTATCACTCCTTCGTGCGCGTGTATAAGCATAGGCGACCCCCTCACCCCGCCTGCCCCTTGAAAGTGCTATCGAACCTCCTTAACTTACACCTAGGCTTACTCAACTAATTAAAAATAATATACATAAGCCTGGTGGACGATTCTCGGTGTAGATCGTGGCTCACTCTGCAACTGGTTGGCTGCTACTGCACTTACTGCACTAGTCTCGATTACAAATTACACTCCGCATTGGACTCGCGGCACAATTTAATACAAGTCTGAATAATATAAAATCGCGGTACAAAGTGACGTGAGCTCCGCACACCGAATAAGATGATAGTCGAATCGCGCCGAGGCCTTCGCGGGCCCTCAATATATACCCTGACTTTCTACACAGTTTTTTAGGGGAGATGAAGGATCTGCACCCTGTCGTACGTGAGAATCTGACGACATATATTTTTATTCGCTGGCAGATTAAGTTCATTGCTCTTCGAGTTAAATCGACAACACCTTATCTCAGCATTGGTCTCTATCGAGCTATTTAGATTTTGAATCTGTTTTATATCTTAGAGGAGGTGTTCGATTTACAGTATATTACAAGTATTTTCTCTCAATTTCTCCAATTTTTATAGCTTTGTTTTTCATGTCATCTGATCCCCTAGTTCGAGCCAGCCCAGCTTTGAAATACTCTTTCTATAATTATATTTATTTTTCTTATAATAATTATTTATTTATAATAAGTCACGAAGGACGTGACAGCCCGACCAATTTGAATCGAAAAATGCCGAGAAGTACGAGGCGAGATGCATGGCTACTCAGCAGTAACTACGGTGAATGATATCACTCGAGGACATGAAAACGTCGCCCCAGCACAGGAAGGTATCTATTTCAATTCTGTAGCAAGAAGGATACTTACTCGCGCGCAGAGACAAAAGGGTATCCAACTCGAGCGCAGCGGCAAAAAGGTATTTAATTCGAGCGAGAAGCAAAAAAGTAGCTTATTCAAACGAAGTGGCAAGAAAGTTTTGACGCGCTGAATTTAGGTTGGCAACGCAGACGTAAATGATAAAATTTTGTTTTGTATTAGAGCAAAAAAGAGAAAAAACAAGTGAGCTAGTGTAATGATTTTCATTCAATTGTAATGCGAGCCAACTAAATCAATCTCGCCGCGATTTCGACTCAACTTGCCACTTATGGAGAACTTTGTATGTTCTGAGAGGAAAGTAGAAGTTAACGGCTTTACATAACTTTGAATTAAATGTTGAATGTTGAATGTTGAAACAAAATTTTATTATTTACGTCTGCGTTGCCAACCTAAATTCAGCGCGTCAAAAATTTCTTGCCACTTTGTTTGAATAAGCTACTTTTTTGCTTCTACGCTCGAATTAAATACCTTTTTGCCGCTGCGCGCGAGTAAGTATCCTTCTTGTTACAGAATAGGAATAGATACCTTCCTGCGCTGGAGCGACGAAAAGCAGATTCGCATCCCCTCACAATTTATTGACCGTGGATAACCGTCTTTTTGACACGCCTGACCTTCAACAGCAGAAGCAGCAGCGACAACAGAAGTAACAGTATCAAGATAATCTGATAAACGCCATGTAACGCCACAACGTCAACGTCAGCGCTGAAAAACCAATCTCGAGCTTTGCCGAACGACACCAAAATTAAGAGCACTTCAATCGTAACGTTGCGTCTCTTCTAATCCAGCCTAGCTAAATAATGCTGATCGATCAGACTTGGTGTAGGGTTCCAGATAATTATTTGTGCGGTGAACGCTATTATAAACGCTGAACGTTTCAGGTTTGATTTTGTTCATCCATTCGTTAATAAACTAGGTGCTCTTATGCCTAGATAGATAAAGACTCGATCAGTGCCAAACTATCATCTTTTCATAATGGCATAAGTTAAAAAATCAGCACACAAGGGCAACATTTTTTACAAATCGATATGTACTTTAAAATATATCGCCACGCTAATACGGCGTAATATTCCGTTTTTGAGCTTGTTATCGATGTATCTTTCAGACTTTTCAAGGGCATAAGTGGAAAAATCAGCACCTATTATCGGTCACTATCTCCAGGTCTATAACCCTTCTGAAGAACAAGGAGCTTTTCAATTACTTCTTGCCCTTTCGGATTGTTAATAGCGTTATTCCTTGAATATAGTCGATAATCCTTACTTTTCGCCTTTCGAAAGATTGCCTGCAAATATGTAAAAAATTAGTATAACTTTTTATTAAATATTACAGAATGGAGAAGTATTAGATTCAACTTGATTCATATTTTAATTAAAAACGCGAACTAAAAAGTTATATAAGATCACTGTCCATTTTTTCTCTCAACTTTGGATTAATTTTTTAAATAAGATCAAAAATTGATACTCGTATTCAAATAATACAGTTTTGTTAAACATGTTCTGTTCATTCGTTTTTGTACATACAATTAAATTTTAAGTATTAATTATTGAGCAAAAATAGGTAAAGTGACCTTAATGACATATTAATGACTATTTAGCGAAAGAAAAAACACGTCGAAATCATGTATTTTTTTCTGAAAGAAATATTAAATCCGTAGAGCGAGTGGCAAACTACGCGATTTAGTTACATTGCACGATCGCGCGCATCACTAGGGCGTCTATCGCGATTTTACCCTCACATCGAGAATCTATGAAATTAAACTTTCGTTTCAATAGAAAAGTGTTTATCTGCTCAGTGTTTACAACAACTGCATATAATAAAAGCGTATTACTTTGTTTTTTCATGATTTTTTACATCATAATTATAACCGTCAAAATGTAATCCTCGTAAGATTGGATCATCGCAAAACTTTTTGTTTTCCATGCTGTATATAATTGAGAAAGTCAACTAGAAATGAAAGTTAAAAGAAAGATGTAGAGATCGATAAACTTATGAGCCCGTCTAGCATAAGTCAGCCGCACCCCGCGCGATTACAGCATTTTTGGCCGAAAGTGTCGTATGTTTAGCTCGCTTGCAAACGTTTACCAAGAGTCAAAAAAATCCAAACACATGGATCGATAGATCTTTTCCTTTTCTTTCTAGTGGTGTAACTTAAAAAATTCTTAAAAAATGATTTTGAGGTTAAAAATCGACTTGAATGTTTAAGTCGATTTATCCAAAAAATGTATCCTCTGATTTTCAAAATAAACTGGACCAATCAAGAGAGGAGGCAAAAATCTATCGAAAATGATGTTTTCCAGGATGGAGAAATGATAAGAACTATTGATAAATGCATGATTATCACTAAAACTCTTTAGATATGCCAAAGAAAAGATGCAAAGTGATTACTAAATATAATCTCTTCAGTTAAGTAATTTTTTTTTAATTTTATTTTAAATAATTAGATTAATATATTCATGTTTACACGTAAACATGACTATTTAATTATTTTTCAGCTAGGGTAATTAATTAAAAATATAAATTTTTAATATTGAAATTATATTCTGATTATAATTCATCTCTCGTTAGAGTTATGAAAAAACTACAGTAATAGATTTTCATTCAGGATTTATTCCGTCTCAAATAATGTCAGAACGGTTTTTAGTTTTTTTACGCTAATTCTGAACTCTTTCTGATTTTTTAAAGAAATTACATATTTCAACAAAATTGCGATTTTGTTTTATGGTATTTTTCTATAGTAAACGTAAGTTTTTGGGTTACCTATGCAAATTACCTATAGTAACAAAATTACGATTTTGTTCTATAGTATTTTTCTATAGTTCATAGTTACTATAAAGTCTACTATAGTAGTACTATAGGAAGTTTCATAGAAATTTCCTATAGTTTTTTTTATATGATATTTCTGTAGTTTTTTTAGTAAGGGGTAGTAGTAAGTGAATTGCTGATGTCGTCAACGACGACGATGCACACTACGAATTCTGCTGTAGTTGCAGCAGTTCTTCTCCTCGCAATATCTGCTCCCTCTCCTTGGACTAGCTAGAAGAGGGGATAATGCTGCACGCGCTGGTTGGAAGGGCACGTGTACTATATGAATAACCAATGTCCACTATTTTATCAAGGTGTAACGAGTAGAGATGGAAACTAGTGGGAGTTTACGACTGTGGGAGTTCACGAGGGTGGGAGTCCACGAGGGTGGGAGTTCACTATAGAGAAAGGGTTAAAGCTTTTTGGCCAAGTTTAAAGATCACAGTTCGGTTTAGCACTTCTACTGGAGTACATCGGTATATACAGTTTGAAATTTTTAAAGTCAACGACGCTTTCAATCAAAATTCTGTTAAAATATTCAACATTAATAATTTCATTTAAAGCTATAGTAAAAATTTATTTCTAGTGTTCCCTTACAAGTGACTACAGATGAAATTTTTAGTGGGATTTACATTTATATGAGTGATGAGATTGTGGGTTAATAAAAAAACTATATAGACTACAGTTTAAGAAATATTTTTTTCAAAGTGTGCTAATCTTCGCTTCAAAAGTTATTCGAGTCTAACGGTAAGAAAAAATGAACCAATACCCATTGTTTATAAAACATGATAAAATTTAAAACTCTCTTACTTACGTACTTTAACAGCGAGTTACAAATTTAGTTATTTGAATAATGCTACACTGTGTAGCAAACCAACAGAAAAAATCTAAAAAAATTTGTAATGCTGCTAAAGTTTAGAACTTTTTCTGACAAATCCAACGGTATAAATTATCTATATTATTACATACTTTGAAATTATTTTTATTTAAAAAAAACAAGTATTTTGATCGTCGGTTTATATCGACGGTGCTTACGAAGACTATCTCTTTTTTAAATGCAGACAAATTCCTGTAGCGAAGAAATTCTCTTTTTTCAAAACGCGGCGAAAAAATCACTCATTCGATTCGTAATTCAAACTTTTCCAAAAACATGTAATCACTAGATCTAAAAAAGCGGGGTTATTCTTATATTAAAAAACTAAAATTCAGCTAATTTAAGAAGGGGATTTTCTTCAGAGGCACCACCGATATAAAAAATCGATAAGGGTATTAGTTTCTTTCAGAAAATCGATGGGTATAATCAACCATGTGAAAAAAGTGCATTGAATTATCTGATAGGTTTTTGTCTCACCTCTCTAACGCTGTTTTCAGATTTTAAAAATTCCGCTTACATACAGCAGTATTTGTACGATGCGCTTTTTAAGCTTATGATTCAACAATTCGTAGTTAGCTCGATCTGTCAAAAACCCAGCGAAGCAGGATTATTGAATCGTGAGCTAAAAAACGCATCATACAAAAACAGCTGTATCTAAACGGAATTTTTGAATTTTTAAAATTTGAAAACAGCGTTAGAAAAATGAAACAAAAACCTATCAGATAATTTGATTCACTTTTTCACATAGTTGATTATACTCAGCAATTTCCTGGAAGAGACTAATACATTTATTGATTTTTTATATAAACCCACGATTGGAATACGCGTTTTTTTATATGAAAATAATTTCTAAGTAATAAACTTTAAATCAGTAAAATTTCACTTTTGGGCTTGACGTAAAGAAATTGTACTTTTTGATGCAAAATTAAAAATATTCCATGTACAAATCTGAAAAATTACTAGCTTGTGTAAAGTAGTTAGTTAGATTAGAGCACATACTCAAATTTCATGAAAATTGCTTCCAAATTTTGGTTTTAAACTTTGAAACAGTAAAATTTCATTTTATACCTTTTCGGTAAGAAATTGCTTTCTTTGTTGAAAAATGAAAACTGTTCATCGCATGGATCTAAATCCAATTAGATACTTTTCAACTTAACAAAATCCTTATTAATAAATCTCAATCCACCAATTGTCCAAAATCAAATTCGCAATAATTATGCCAGAAATATATAGAAAAATATATTCTGACAATTATTAAGCATAACTGAAATGATACTTTTTTCAAAAGTTTATGAGTGCAAGTATGACAGTCTTATCCTTATTATTCACATCTAACTCGCAAATTCTTTATTTTTCTTATTGTGGAAAAGTCTAATATCAATCCACTGTTGAATAATTACTTAATGAGCTATGATTGTCATGAAATCAAACATATTCTGACAACTATTCATAGGCAAATTTGAAGTTTTTTATTTTCAAAATTTTTATGAGATCATTTATGCGAACTACTATTTTAGTACATATCACGAAAAGTGAAATAATAATCTTGTTTGGTCATGTAAAGTTATCATTTGTATAAAAAAACCTTGCTTATGTCTCTACTTGCGCGGCCGTCTCAATCAAAATCTAGACATTCGCATTTGTCTTGAACTTAATATAAAAATTTTAATGCATACTGAAAAATGAATTATATTAGTTTTTATTGTTGAGAATAGTTTTTCTTTTACATTTAAAACAATTTTTTATTCTAATATTTTTGGAGAGTGTGAGGAAGTCATACTGAAATTATTTTCCTTTTGATATGAAAACCTTTTTTGAGGACATGTGTCTACGACTCAATGAAAATTTAATGCATGTGATTATGTGATTAATGTAATTGATGTTTGCAAACATTCGGTTATAAGCATGAATTAATTCAAAAATGACACTCTAATATTTGAATGCGTAATTTAAACAATTCAGATATATTTAACAACATTTGTAAAATGTACGGGAAGCTTTAGTTTCATTATGTTGTAAGTTTCGCATCGATTTTGATTGAGACGGCCGGGCAAGTAGAGACATAAGCAAGGTTTGTTCTTACTAATGATAACTTTCCACGATGAAATGAGATTATCATTTCACTTTTCGTCAGATGTACTGAAATAGTATTTCCCATAAATGATACCATAAAAATTTGAAAATAAAAAGTTTTAAATTTGCCTATGAATAGTTGTCAGAATATGTTCGATTTCATTAAAATCATAGCTTATAAAGTAATTATTTAACAGTGGATTGATATTAGATCTTCCCACAATAAGAAAAATAAAGAATTTGCGAGTTAGATGTGAACAATAAGAATAAGACTGTCATACTTGCACTCATATAATCTTTTGAAAAAAATATTACCAAAATTTTGAATTACTGTATGATAACATTTTCAATTTTTATAGAGTCTGAAAAACAAATATTTTAGTTATACTGAATAATTGTCAGTATATATTTGATTTCTGACAATTATTGAGAATTGGATTTTGGACAATTGGTGGATTGAGATTTATTAATAAGGATTTTGTTAAGTTGAAAAGTATCTCATTGGATTTAGATCCATGCGATGAACAGTTTTCATTTTTCAACAAAGAAAGCAATTTCTTACCGAAAAGGTATAAAATGAAATTTTACTGTTTCAAAGTTTAAAACCAAAATTTGGAAGCAATTTTCATGAAATTTGAGTATGTGCTCTAATTCAACTAACTACTTAACACAATCTAGTAAGTTTTCAGATCCATGCATAGAATAATTTTAATTTTGCATCAAAAAGTACTATTTCTTTGCGTCACTTCGGGAAAATTTTTTAAAGTTGATTTTTCGCTCAAATTTTTATGTTTGTTTTTGTTTAAACAACCATAACTTTTTGAAGAAGCATCAAATCTTAAATTTGAGGCCAGATGCTGAAAGGGCATTAAATTTTACATAAAATTATGTACACGCAAAGTTTTTTTGAGTCTCAAAAAGTGAAAAAGAATTGAGTCGATCACGAACAAAAAATTCCGTTACTCTGAACGTGCATGGGTTATTGATAGGTCGTCATGTGACACTAGTACCTGATCAAAAGTGACCCTCGTGTCTGGTTTGGGTACCTTCTTTATTTTGTTAATAACTGTTTTCAAAATTTATCTTACAAGAATTAAAAAAAAAAGAAAATTAAAGTTCAAGCTTCTAGCTTTCTAGTGACATAAATTTCAAACGCGAAAAATGTTTTTTATCGCTTTGCTACTTACAAGGAGAATCTTTCACCTGCGGGTCACAGATCTTTACCAAACTTGTTTGGGGGTCTCCTTGTACATAATAATGAAGCCATCGATGGTTACTTTATCCAATGGGCCCTGGAAACCATTATAAAGCACCATAAAGTATATAATATAATATAATGTATAAAATACCATATATTAGCGTATCATGGTATCAGGTTTACACAGTCAATTCTAACTGACTGAGAAGTATTTATACTTTGAGTTTTCAATGTCCAAAACACCTTTTCAATCAATAAACAATTTAACTCAATTGGTTTACTGAAAAAGTCTCAATGAGCGAACCAATTCAAGCTAAAATTTATGCATTTATCAACAAATATTTATATTAAATCATGTAAAAATGTTTTCATTTATAAAACTTACTGTTCTTTCTTTCTCACCTATTTCTGGCACTCAAAACATATGTAAATTCACTCCAGATAATTGTCAGGAATAGGTGAAGAGAAGGGATATGCAATTTATACAAATAAAAACATTTTCATATAATTTATATCAATATTTATTGTTTGGTGCGTTAATTTTAGCTCAAATTGGTGCGCTTTTTAAAACTTAACACAGCAAACCAATTGAGTTCAATTGTTTATTGTTTGCAAAAGTGTTTAGAATCCATAAAAGTTCATGTACAAATATTTTTGAGAGAGTTAGACTTGAACAAGGCCTGATACCAATAAGTGGTATTTTTTAACGTTATATTATATTTAATACTTTTTTCTGCTCTATTACTCTTTCCAGGGCCCAATGGAATATAGTAACTATAAGGGGCTTCATTATCATGTAGAAGAAGACCCCTAAACAAGTTTGATAAGGATCTGTGACCCGCAGATGAAAGGCTCTCCTTGTTAGTTGAAATATTGGTGATATTGGATTTTTTAATCCAAAATTTTTAACAATTTTTTTTTGTTGGAAAAAATCGATTTAAAAAAATTTCTTTTAGTACAAATATAATAAATAATAAAATAATTATGGAAAAATTCATTTCATAATTTTAAGTTGGAAATCGCATTATTATGGAGGTGGCACGGTTACCAGCCAAGTTCCAATTACCCGCCTCACCCTTATGTTATCCCTCGATTTCCAGCAATCACACAGTTGATAAACGATCCATGGTCGGTATAGTAGAAACTTTTCATAAAATTTTTAACAAAATAAAAAAAACTCCACTTTCATAAACTAAATAGATGGTTTATTGCACTGTTTGTTTAACTTCAATCTTTGTTGATGCTGAGCGCAGCAAAGTCGTACACATTCGATATTGCTAATTTTCGATGTTTTACTTTAACTGCGATAACTCATGCAGGGATAAACCAATCGATCTGAAAATTTTACATAGCATTCTTAAGGTGTTCACGGAGTGCTGTATACTTTTTTTTAGCAACATCAGTGTATCTTAATATGCAAAAAATGCATTTTTATGCAATTTTGAGTTTTGATCAATATTCGTGTGTAAATTTTGTAATATATATTTTGTGGGTTATTTATGGGTAATTTTTTTTTGTATACATTCGATATTGCTTATTTTTGATATTTTATTCTAATTGCGATAACTCATGCAGGGATTAACCAATCGATCTGAAAATTTTATATAGCATTGTTTCGGTGCTGATAGAGTGCTGTATACTTTTTTTAGTGACATCCGTATATCCTAATATACAAAAAATGCCTTTTTATGCAATTTTGAGTTTTGCACCTCGCGACATCTCCACTTCGAAAAAACGTAATTTTTGTTTGCGATCGGTCTTACTTGTATATCGGTATTTAACATTGTACTTATGACAAGTATATTATGTGTCGTGTTTTGAGTACCACTATACTGAGCGTAACATGATTGTGATATAGTATAATTATGTCGTGTTTCAGTTAAAATTATACAGATGACAATTATATTATATGTCGTGTTTTGAGTATCACTACTGAGCAAAAATTTATGATATGTTTATTTATTATATGCTAATAAATAAATATATGTTAATTTATGATATGTTAATTAATTTATTTGTCTCGATGTTTCATCATTTTGTGCGGTATTAATAGGTACGTTTTAAGATCTCTTGTATTGATCTCGTGCTTAGGTATTGTCTTCATGCACACTTTTGACGTGTCTGCATAAATATTTTCTATGTTTAAATTTTTTTCCGCATAAAACACAAGCGTGATCAATGTCTTCGTGCTGCATTTTAATGTGAGTTATAAGAAGATCTTTTTGAGAAAATGTCTTGCCGCACTTATTACAATAAGTGGTCTTATTATGCATCAAATTCATGTGTTTTTTAAGATTACCCTTTAGTTTGAATGTCTTTCCGCACACTTCGCAAGTATGTGCCACACCTTTATGCATCGCATCGATGTGAATCTTGAGAGAAAATTTTTGTGTGAATGTTTTTCCACATGTAACACACGTATGTTTAACACCATTATGTCCATCGATGTGGATCTTGAGAATACATTTTTGTGAAAATTTTTGACCGCATATATTACATGGATGTTTAACACCATTGTGTGCATCGATGTGAATCTTGAGTGCAGCTCCAGTTAAGAATTTCTTCCCGCATACTTCGCAAGTAGGTGCCATACCTTTATGCATTTCATCGGTGTGAATTTTGAGCTTTCCTTTTTGTGTGAATGTCTTTCCACATATACCACACTCATGTTTAACACCATTATGTACTGAATCGATGTGGACCTTGACATAATCTTTTCGTGCAAATTTTTTACCGCATATATTACATGGATATTTGGTACGATTGCGTGCCTTATCAGTTTGGGTTTTGCGTTGACTATTTTGAGCAAATGTTTTTTCATTTGCATCAAATGCATCACTGAGTTCACCATCCAAATTCAATTCCTCTTTTACTTTGTCGACAATTTCTTCTTTAATTTTCCTTGGAGTCTGATAATCGCAACTATTTTTCATATGCTGCCATTGATCTGGATAATCGTCCTCGATTTTCTTGACTACTAATAAATTAATGCCGAGCTTCTCGTCCTTACATTCGAATTCTATTTCCAAATCGTTATTAGGTCCAGAATTTTCATCATTTTCACGAAGCCCATAAATCTGGAAATGAGATTAGTAAAAATATTTGATCAAAATATTGACTAAACAGTCCCGCATCAACACTTACTAAATTTTCCCGACAATAACTCGAGAATTCGTCGTTTTTAGCATCGCATGCATTGTCAATTATCTTATAATCTTCATTTTTAATTGGGGAAACATCATCTGGTTCCTTCTTCACTCTGCAATATTCCCAATAATATAAAGTATTATGACATTTTTTTTTAAATTTCATTCTCACGAAACAAAAATTACCTGACATCAGAGTTATATACATCACTGAAGTGCATGTTTATCACTCGGAACTTGATTAACGACTAATTGTTTTGTAATGATGTTACACATCGAGCTAGGTAACATAAGTGTAATAATATTTACAAATCGTGAAATGAAAGTTTGAGAAAATTTATGTCAACAGAGACACTCTAAACTTATCATTTATTATTGGAGAAATTATACTATTGATCTCGTAATAAACAATTAGCCATTTTCTTTGAATTGTATCTTATTACAAAGAAATTATAAATTATTGAACACTTCATGAATCGAGCTTATGGTATGTCCTATAGTCCTTTTCGCATAATTTTTTTCGACGCGCAAAATATGAAACAAAGTTAACGTGAGCGAATGAAGGGTTTATATACATTTTCATATTACACTAACGCCAAATACGTGACTACAGTCGCATCTATAGATCATTTACCATCATTTACCATTTTATCATTTACCATTTTTACACAACGAGCGAATATCGTACATCTATGTAATCTATGTGTGATAAATATGCATGGTTAGTAATGTAGTCAAATATATATCTATGTATATTGTCACGTGGGCACACCGGGCTAGCTTAAGGGGAGGCTCTCATGAGACTCGATCAAAAAATCGATTTTTTTTTTGCTTACTTAGATAGCAAATGTCCCGTAGAATACACCCCCGAAACCCTTTTTACCAAAATCGATTTAGTTAAAAAGTTATAGGCAAAAAACCGAGGCTGTCTTTTTACGAGGGAACGATGTATGTATGTATGTACATTCACTTTCTAAAATTTTAAACGCGTTTTTCTCGAAACTATGTTTTCTGAATCGGGCGGCAAGATATCTCGAAAAGTACTGCACTTAGAGATACGTTTTTTTTTATTTTAAAGCTAATTAAATTGTCTGGAGGTTGAACCTATAAAATTTTAAATTTTTTTACAGCCCTTAAAAGAGCCAGAAAAGGGCAAAAAAAGAAATTTTTTTTCCGAAGTCCGCCATTTTATCAATTTTTAATTTTTTTGCAATTATTTAGGTTCAACCTCCAGCAAATGTCATCTAGTTTAAGAGGAACTTCGCATTTTTAGTTTCGGGCAAAAACTGAAGGCGCTAGCTTGCCGCCCGTTGAGGTACCTTTTTCTAACACGACCTCCATCAAACGCTGCTAGGCGATAAATAATTCGATATTTTGGTCTGAAAAAATTTGTAAATATAGTTGAATACATACTTTATAAGTACCAAAAAAAATTTGACTGCATTATTCACTTCCTTCCACGAAAAAAAAATCATGAAAAACATGTCATTTTTGAGGCGCTAAATGAGAGCCTCCCCTTAACGCGTACATACAGCTCTATATGTGTTGGCATGCCATGTGCAAATTCCTTTTGTCGCAACGTTGTCAATACACGCTGAGCAAAAAACATCGATAAGTGAAATCTATTTCGTTCCGTGCGAATTACGAAAACCTGTATTCATATATATACCTATACTAATGTACATGTAGGGTACATCAAACTAAAAAATACTCCCTATTTTTGTGTTTTACTTCCAATTATACCAATAATGATTTTAACGGCTTTACAAAATTAGCTGACACAAAAAACTCATTGTAACATTGATTTATTATGATACTCATTGAAGCTACTATTATTAATTTCATACGGCTGAAACAACTATTATCATGATGTCGTATGCTATTTCGTTATTTACCATTCAGTCGCTCAGCATTTTGCAACTGTTGCCACTAGTATTGAATTACTTTGCCGTTCAATCACTTTTGCCATACTTAAGTAAAAAATGAGTAAACTTCAAAACGTTATAACTCAGTCAATAGAAGTCGTATCACGATTTTGAACCGACCATTTGAAAGGTCTTTTCAAGCCCTTTCTAACCATATAAATGAGTATGGTATGTATAAATTAGTTCATGTATTCACTTATTGCCGTTAACAATTAACAAGTGGAAAAAAAAGTTTTTCTGGTCTCTGCTATTTCTGCTGTCGTTTAGTAAGAAGACTCGTAGAAACATTCTGAGCCCATCAATCTGTAGGTGTTGTCGAACTTGAAATCTTTTTTTTAAAAAGGGTCCTACGTGCATTCTTCGTAAAGATACGATGGTTTAACTATAGAGTAATAATTGTTTTCAATTTCAAATTATTTTATAGCACCGTGTGGCATAAGTTCACATTTATGGCACGCTTTTCTGTGGCATAAGTCACACATTCTGGCACCGCTGCGTTCGCATCACACTTGCATGCGCTTGTGCGCTAACCTCACTTCGCGCTACCAGAAGTGCGACTCATGGCTCGGAAAAGGGGGCATAAATGTGAACTTTGCACAGTACTATAAAATATTGTTTGATACTCGGGCCATAGGGGACACTTTTCGGCCCAGCTATTAGGACCCTCGCTGCGCTCAGTCCCTAAACTACGCCGTGCCAAAAAGTGTTACTTATGGTCCTTGTATCGAAAACTGATCAGGATAGGTAATAGGTAACCGATTGATAATAAAAAAGGTGATAGACGCGCTGTTACATTTTGATGTTATATGGCAGAAAAAGTAAACAAATACATGAATAAATTATTACCGTGGTTACTTACAATACAAGATTTTTTCATTTCTGTCACAACTTTTTCTAGCAGGATTAGAGATTCCTCTTTCTTTTCTTTTTGTTGTTCAGTCAGATCTGATTGTTTTTGTTTAGTTTTAGTTTCGGATTCTTTATTTTTCAAATCTTACATGTAATTTTCTTCAATTTTTTTCCTACGATGTTTTCTGGAATTCTTAGCAATTTCTATAGTTCCATATGTCTTGAAATTTTCTAATTTTTCTTTCATATGATCCCACACTATAAGATTTTAAGAGAGTTAAATTAACTTCATTTTAATAATAATTTTTTATATAGCAGAACTAAAAAATAAAAATTAAACTACCACCAAATCATTGACAAGTAGCTTCTTCTCTTATAATAGAAGCTCATTTGTCTATGTTTTTATTTATAATTTTCCTGATTTATAGATACAACTGGATTTTCACATCGAAATTAACATGGAAATCTACATGGATTGACCCATAATCTACATGAAAATCCTCACGGATTAACCTGAAATCCATGGAAATTTCCCTGTAGACTATTAAGTAAAAATCAAACTGTTCATCTTTAATAAGGATCGAAATAAGGACCGATCGCATCACACTCCATAAAAAATAGAAAGTGCGACTCATGCCACAGAAAGCGTGCCATAATTTTGAACTTATCCCATGCAGTGATACATTACATTAAAATAGTCCTCTGTTACATAAATGAAGTAAATGTGCAATTTTAAATTTGAAAAAGAAAAATGATTTTATAAACTCACAACCAGTTGCCAAAATTTTGACAGGTTCAATATTGAATTCAACATTTTTTAATTGGCTTTTTAATGTACGAATAGAGTAGGTACTACATTCAGGCCAATATATTTCAACTATTTTGCCATTTTCTATTAATTCTACAATTTCTTTTTCATCATTTTCATTTTTAATTCAGGGAAAGAAACCAATATCTAATTTTTTTTCATTTTCATTGACAAATTCAACCACAACACAGTATTTATTTTCAATATCCCCTAATTTCTTAGAAATTAGAGAATTCATTTTCAACCTGTAAAAAATGCATTAAAATTGGGAATAATCAAAGTTTTCCTCTTTTAAGAAAAAAAATGCGAAACCTTTAAATTTAAATTTTTATTGGTCATTAAATAAGCTTAAGTGAGCAGATGCAGAAGAAGATAAGAACGTTAAAGTTATAGGTTTAAGTAAGTGACAAATTATTGATGTAGCATGAAAAGGGTGCGATAAAAGAGTAAGAAATATTTCGTAATAAAGATATAGAAGATATTCAGGAGTTATAACGGATAATTGTAATGGAACGGTTTGTTGACTTTGATTTCCATTCATAAAGAATTTATGAAAATTCTGTAATTATTAAAATTGAAAAGTTCAACTTAATTTTCAACTTTGAAAATTCAATCTTGAAAAAAGTAGATTACAGAGCAAAAAATCTGAGGCAATTTTGGTTTACTTTTCATGTTGGGTGTTTTCTTGAGTTACTCGGAAGATTTTGCGGATAACATGTCTAGGGAGTGAAAAACTAAAAAGTCTCAAAGTATGTATAATTATCATTCGAGGTTCATAAAATTTGAAGAAAAAGCGTTGATAAACGATTACAATTAAAGAGTAGAAAAAGCTATTCACTACCCTTCTGTTTTTATTTACAAATTTAGAAAAATACGCCAATTACGCCAATACGTCAACGGGTTTCTCGAAAAAAGGTTCGATGCAAACTAACGTACAAGAAAATAATAACAAATAACAACTTCGTACGATGCAGTCAGACACTAGGCTAAACAAGTTTTCAGCAAGAAGTGACATAATATTATACCTAAAACTTGTGTATTAATAGAAAGTGTAGGAAAAAATTCAAGCAGGGTACTATACAGAGCCCGAAAAATCGTTCATTAACATTTTTTAACATTAAAATCGGTTAATTTTTCTTGAAGTTGTACTTCAAAAAATATCGTAACTGGAGTCAAAGCGTGAAGGTAGCTCACGGATACGGTTATGTCTCATTTGCTCAGACTTCGTTGTTTTCAAGCGCAAGATTACGAGTTGTAGCATCAGATTCAGAAAGTCAAACAGAAATACTCTATCGAATGTACGCAAGTGACAACAACGCATTGTCATAGTGGCAGATGTCAAACATCGAAACGACGCGGTGCGTTTAGCACTTACTTATTCATAAATAAGAGCGATATCTTAATTTTTTGCTTCACATAGTATAGGCATTATAAATATAAATACGCAAATCTCGCTTTAAAAAACCTATGCCTTAAAACTACCTCGTTATGACGTTCGACATAGACGTGCAGCGTTGGGGCATCGAGATTATCAGCGTCGCGTGATCATTGGCAACTCTCACACTGGAGCCACACACACAAATACACACAAGCAAAGCGCGTCAACGGGAATTTCGATGCTGCCGACTGAGCAAATTTATACGTGTGATCTTAACTTCGTAGAGCAGACAAATTTTTCGATCGAGATAAAAAATTCGATGGCTTCGCGATAGATATCACGTATCAAGTCGGCGCATATTTGTAGATGTCCATTCAAAATTTTAATTTAATTAATATGAAAAACATCAAAATACGATACCATAGATTGATTAAAATTTGAATTTCCCTTTTCGGTCGTCTCGATGGTGTAAGTCGGCTGCTGATGATGAAGCTCTGTCCCTCTGCTATCTTCCAAGGTTAAGAGCGGGTAGAACCAATTTTTGCGCATATGATGCGTCCTCAACTCGTGGACGCAGGGCATCTTGTCCCTCCTCGCGGGGCTGCTTTCGTGGCTCAAGCTGCAATATCGTGCTTTTGACTCTTGATAGCGCTCCGTGGAAGCAACGGCTCCGGCATCTGCTCATTCCTGATTATAGTAGTAAAATATTCTACAGCTGTGTCTTAATATTGTATAGTTGTATTGCACAAGTCGTCAGCATAACCGTATGTCTGTCTTTATATTGCAAGTTGACACTCATAACTACAGATGATACATGCCGGCTTAATAGCAATGCATGTGACGTGAGCATAGCCTAATGCTCGGAAAAACCTTGTGGTCTGACTACTTTTTGGCTGATTAAATTTTTTAAGATACCAATTTTTTTAATGACATTGCTATTGGCACGACAAACCATCAATTTACTCCTAGTAAAATTGAATGCTGATCATTTACGAATTTTAATTTGCAAATTTTATTCATTCTTTAGCAACATTTTATTTTATAAAATCATGGATTATTTGAGACGAGGAGTAAAAAGAATGAAAAGAGGTCCTTATAAACAATATGATATTGATCCACAAAAAGTTGTTCCAAAATCAACTACAAGATCAAGAGAAAAACAGGAAAAAATAGAGGTGTGTTGAATATTTCATAGACAAATTTGATCGCATTTTTCATGATATTCAAACAATCACTTCATCGTGAGACAAAAGCATTACTTTACCAAAAAACTACCTTTTTTTCTGAGCAACTATTAGATAAGTGAAAATATTATAATAGTTTATTGTAAAATGATTTTAAGATGAAGCTGAAAGAAAGCAAATTTTTCATACATAGCTTTCATATAAATTTTTTTCTGGCAAAGATATTGATTATTAAATAATCAACAATTGGTTGTATCAATTGTTTCTAATTTAAAACAACAAAATCCACTTTGCACCCAAACCCATCATGCCCCTTGTTCCCCTACTAACAGAACTAGAGTAACAACTTTGACTTATGCGTGAACTATTGGTCTCTTTTTATAATATCAGATTGCAGAAAGAATATTATGACAGTTTGAAAAATATGAATTCTCAAAGTAAGTATGAAAATAATTTCGATACCCTTTAAAACTAAAAATGTATGTTATAAAGTTTAATATTACATAAAAAATAGCTTCCGATTAATTAATAACGAGCTTTCTCATAAAAAAATTATCGTTCCTATTTTATTTATAAATGCTTATAAAGCTTTTTTCAAACTTAAATCCTGTGAAAGAAAAATAACATTTCCGAAAAATAAAAATAATAGTATATTTTGGCTGATAAATTACACGTGCTCTGAGACTTTCCAGTTTTTCACTCCCTAGGTGCAAAATATACTATTTCTTCATCAAGATGTAAATTTTAAAATAAAAGATGAATCCTAATGTTTTTGGTCTTAATTAAAACTTTGAAATATTAAAAATATCGAGATGAAACTTTTTCGGGTTTCATCCTCGATCCAATCAACAAAAAATGCAGTTTATTTCAATGAGATTCTCCGACTCATTATTGAAAAAATTCGTGCCACATACATGGTACATACCCACACACAGACACACACACCCAATCACTGTGCAAGAAGGTATCTATTTCAAATCTGTAGCAAGAAGGATACTTACTCGCGCGTAGAGGCAAAAAGGTACCTTATTCAAACTAAGTGTCAAGAAAGTTTTGACGTGCTGACTTTAGGTTGGCAACGCAGCCGTAAATGATAAAAGTTTGTTTTGTATTAGAGCAAAAAAGAGAAAAAAACAATTGAGCTAGAGTAATGATTTTCATCCATTTTTAATGCGAGCAAACACATCAATCTCGCCGCGATTTCGACTCAATTTGCCTCTTTTGGAGAACTTTGTATGTTCTGAGAGGAAAGTAGAAGTTATCGGCTTTACATGACTTTGAATTAAATATTGAATGTTGAAACAAAATTTCATCATTTTCGGCTGCATTACCAACCTAAATTCAGCGAGCGAAAACTTTCTTACCACTTCGTTTGAATAAGGTACCTTTTTGCTTCTAGGCTCGAGTTAGATACCTTTTTGCCGCTGCTCTCGAGTTAGATACCTTTTTGCCTCTGCACGCGATTAAGTATCCTTCTTGCTATAGATTTGAAATAGATACCTTCCTGCATTGGGGCGACGAAATGCAATAAAAAATCTATTTTTTCATATTAAAACTAGGATTTTATTAAATAGGATCAAAAGATTAATTACATTACATTGACAGCAATTTAATCTATTAATTATTGCTAATGCTGTTGCATTTGTAAAGCATTCTCATATCAAATCTGAACTCAGAGAGTCAGCAGTGTTATCGATATCTTCTTCAGTAAACTAATTTTATATCTTTTCCAATGAAATTACGGCTTTTTCTTTTGATAATGTAAACAATTTAGTTTGCATCAAATGACCACGAACTTCCACAATCTTTTTTGGTTATCAAGTTTTCGATCCAACTGATGAATAAACAGAATTTACCGATGACACATCTGGTGTTGGTCCGTCTCAGGCAAAGTTATTGATCTTCGATCGAATCAGTAACATTTGGTAGCGGCTTAACTCCGATTTTAGCTGCATTATCATTTCTAAAAATTTAATATTATTTTAGATGAAAAAAATTGTATTTACTATTTTTAAAATATTTACATACATAATTTTAATTGAAAATTCTCTTATATATTTCAACTCGTCATTATCAATATCTAATCCTATTGCTTTCAAATATGCTCGTATTGCTTGAAGGAAATCAGGTTTGGTTAGAAACGTAGTAGAATTAAAAAAAGATCTAGCCGATTTCATTATGGAAACGTCTTGTTTCTCTAGTTCTGGAAGACAACGCAGTTCGTTATAATACTTGCACGCATTATTTCGATCACAACTATATATTTTCAAGTAAGTTTGATCGTCTTTTCCCGGATACAATACAATCTCTATACATGCGACCATCAGTATCCCATAATTGATCCGATACAGATGTATTGTCTTGACATAATCTATTGTAAGAGTAAGGAGGGTATTTTTAAACGTGTTGCGTTCTATTGGACCCCTACCTCCTGAACTTTTTTGCATCACCTTCCGTATCATATAAATCAAAAGATGTCTATCCTCTAAATTCTCTTCTTCAATTTCCTCGACAATTAAATATTCTTGTAAATTGATAACAGAGGTTGCATTAAGTTTGTTAAACAAATATTCTGGTGTAATTAATAACGTTTTATTTAGAGGTTTACGTGAAGTAAATTTAGGCTCTACTGGCTGCTGTGGTTTATTATTATCTCTAAAAATAGAATATAATTTTAGAATGAACAATTTTATCAAAAATTTGAAAGTATTTACTAACATAAATTGAATCGATGCTTCTCGGATATAAGATAATTCATAATTATCTATTTCAATATTTCTTAAATATGCTCTGATCATTTTCAAGAAATCAGGTTGTTCTAAAAACTTAGAGCACTTAAAAAAAGATCTAGCTGATATAGCTATGTTCACTGTTTGTTTCTGTTTTTCTGGAACACCACACAGCTTATTATACATCTTCATTGCGGTCGATCTATTACAATCATATATCTGCAAGTATTGTTCATAATTTTGGTTGGGGTACAGGATATATTCAACACTAGCCACAGCCAATATGCCATAATTTAATCGATACAAATTTACCGTTTTCAAATAATCAATCTTAAAGCTAACAATCGTACTTTTAAACGACTTTAAATAACACAACGGTATTTTAATTCCCACAAATCTTCCCATTACCTCACGTATTGTATTCCTTAAGATATTTTCATTCTCTAATTGTTCTTCTTCGATTTCGTTGAGATTCAAATAATCGACCAAATTAATAAGCTTATCAACGTGATTTTTTTGTAAAAAATATTTACATTGTACTAAATGGTTCATCCTGCTTTCCCTCATGTCGAAATGCTCTGGCACTGACCAAACAATATATTTCTATTTGAATATTTGATGTGCGAGACATCCGACAACAATCACGGATCTATCTATACTAATATAACAGTTACACAAATTCACTCTTCGTGAGGTAAACATCGTGGTTTCGCATAAATATTAGAATACAACAGTCAAATAATACAATAATGAAAGCATACTTTCGAAATGTATCTTTGAGAGTATTTTACGTATTCTCGATTAACTTTTTTATTTTTAAGAATACATATTTCGGTAGAATAGAAATTCACGGCAGATCTAAACTTTGTGCTAAATTTAGTCTGCATTGATGATAATACCTATTTCAAACACGCACCAAAGATCATCTTATATGCTTAGTTTTTATTTTTTTTTATTTTTCCTACGTTCAATCGCTAGCCAAGAGAGAAAATATTTTGAAAAATTCCAAGTCGTCGACCCTCTTAACCCTTTTCGGCCCAAAACGACCCAAACAACACGTCACTCTTCGAAGCTGTACACTGTACAGTGTACTCGTATTGAATATATCTATCTATATATGCAGCTACCAACTCTCGTACATGCGCGCGCGCGTGTGTGTAGTATTGTGTGGTTCACGTCAATCGAACATATTGCATTATATTGTTTCGAATCGGTTTCGTTCTGCGAAACGGACTCGTTTCTGACACACAGACGACATTTCTATCAGTGTATCAGATGGACAGATATTACTTTACAATAATTAGACCTACGTTATTAGTTCATAACACCTTTTGGGCCAGTTTTCTACTGATGAGCTGATCTTTAAAATCTCGGCCCTTTAAAGATTAATGAACGCCAAGGTAACTCAACCAATTTTTGTCTGAAATCAAAAAACCGCTGCCAATTTATTGGCAAAGAGCTCCCTCATAAAAAATATTAATAAGAGGCATCGGTTATTAACGTGAAAATTCGTATTTTTAAATTTTGATTCACTGTCTAGTGTCCTAACTACCAGTAGATCACGACCATCAGGACCATCGGCCAAAAGGCCGAGAAAACAAAAACTCATACAGACATTTGTTGGTAATTCAATGTAGTTTCCAAATATATAAACCAAATTGTCCTACGAGGTCTGGTTCAAAATCTCGTTTTCCAGCCTATCACAGAGCTTCCTCTATGAGGAAGCAATTGAAGTAAATAAACACATTTTTATCGTATCTTGTAATTATGTCTTAGAGCATCGTCAAATCAACTTTAAACATTCATTGATGAGTATATGCTAAACCCCAAAGAGTAAATTTCATGAAAGCTCTGAAGAGGAATGTACGCAGTTTCCTCTTTTCAATTAGGCGGTAGAACTCAAACGAGTAATATGTAAACATTACTATTTTTAAAAGTATAACGAGAGTAGGTTATTATTTTAATGACGCACCGTAACAGAGTATTTGGTTCAAATTACACATTTTAAATATTGAAAAATAAATTGTATGATCATAGTTTTTATCATGCACTACTAAAATATCTACAAAGAGTGATCAAAATTTGACTTTAGCCCAGACTCATACCGATAATTCTCACATTTAGCTGACAAAAACTCTATCGATTAAGAAAAGAAAGTCTTGGTTCAAATCATGGCTATGCTGATATCCTAAAAATTTTATTATCGCCCTATTATGCACAGCTATATTTTTTTAATTATTTCATTTGAGAGATCAAAAAACGCAACAAGATTTTTGACTCATTTTTATTTTATTTCAAAGTATAACAAAGTATATGTTAGTTTGCCTATATAATACAGCGATTCCATGTTTACTATCGTAGTAATTAAAATACTATCCCGATTTTTAGCGCGCGCTCTCTTCTTTCTTTCCCATTTTGCCATTTTTCAATATTTAAAATAGAAAAATGAGATAAACGAAGATTATGTTATAAACTGCAAACATCACAATTTAGTCTTAAGCCGTCAGGCGACAATCTCTTATTTGCGCGCCACTAAACAATTGCATGCTACTGAACGACCAATCACAGCGCTTATAATCTGCTCACGCTAAAAACCTCACCATTCTTATAGGATAGGATAATTTCAATGAATTATTCTTGAATTTGATATTCTTCAAAAATTCATTTACAGTTTTTTGCATTTTTAATTTCAGACAAAGTTAAGATCTGGATTGAGTTTGAAGGGAATAAAAGGACTATTATATATGCCGTATTTAAAAGGAATGGAAAAACTATATACAAGACGTATTAGAAATTGAACGAGCTTTTGAGTAAGTTTTTACGTTTGATCTTGTATGCAAAAAAATTTCAGAGTAATTTTATGTCGATTTTATTATTATTCTCTCTTAAAAACTACTGCCAATGCATTGGAAAAAGCTTACTATACAAAAAAAGTATCCCTTGTATTCTCATTATCAATTCTATTATTGCCAATAAATGGTAATGAAACAACTGTTCGAAAAATATACAAAAATCATGAGTGAATGTTGCAAATTCCTCGTGTCTTTTAATTCTTACTAAGCTTGAGGTTTTAGTCACCGATGAAAGCGAACGTATAAATCAAGCTATCATAAATGAACACCATCATTATTACGATGCAATACCTATAATATTGAGATAATCTCAACATTTTCGGTCTTAAATTAAAGTCGTACATCTCATCTTTCATAATCAGTGACCAAGTTATAAATTAAACATGTCTCAACGTCGAAAAATAAAATAGCGAAAAGCCCTTGCCCAATTCATTGGAAACAAGCTAGCTCTTAAAAGTATGCTTTTTTACATTTATACTTATGAATATTAATAGAAAATTACTAATATTCGATTCTAAAATAATTTCTTAATCCGGAGGATGTATTTTTTGCACCAAACGCGCTGAATGTGTCTTGCTTAATAACCAATTGACCATCATCTCTGTCGTACTTCTCTTCTCATTCATATACCTTAAGGGGAGTCATACACCAATTACCTCCTCTTTGTCATTTCTCTCTATATTATCTCTCTATATTATAAGATAATATCGCCGCCATTCGGTGAAATGGTCATATGACGTCATTATCGCCGCCATTCGGTGGAATGGTCATATGACGTCATTACGCGATGATCACGTGATTCGGTCGAAAAGTCACATGACGTCATCACGTGATGATCACGTGATTCGGTCGAATGATCATATGACGTCATCACTTGATGATCACGTGATCAAAAGGTCATGTGACCTTTCTATAACGATGTCATCAAGTGACAGACCTTTTGATTATGTCACTTTGACCTTTCGATCACGTGACGATCACGTGATTACGTCACGTGACCTCTTTACCTTTCGCCATTTTAAACATTTTATTATAGTGTAACCTTGCGCGTTTTGGTACAAGAATAATTTAAATAATAGGGTCATAAATGTGATAATTATGGTTATTTTGGTTTTTTGATTACGTGATTTTAACCTTTCGTTCACGTGACGATTACGTGCTTAAGTAACGTTACGTTAAGTAACGAACCGCTTGATGATAACGTAACCTTGAGCGTTATAATTCGTTCATCATGCGATGCGTCATAACGTGATCACCACGTGATCGAAAGATCAGAGGCACATGATGATCACGTAATGAGGTCATGTAACCTTTTGCCATGTTGACCATTTGAACCTTTGACCTTTCGATCGAAATATTTGAATTTGACTTTTTGATCACGTGATTATCACGACACCTTGACCTTTTGATCAGGTGGTGATTATTATGGTGACTTTGATCCTTGACCCCTTTCGATCATCACATGATCATCACGTGACTCTGACCTTTCTATAACGCGATCATCAAGTGACTGACCTTTCTATACGTTAACATTACGTGACTTTGAACTTTCGATCACGCGACGATCACATAATTACGTCACGTGACCTTTCGTTCATTTGGTACAAAAATAATTTAAATAATAGGGTCATAAATGTGATAATTATGGTTACTTTGATTTTTTGTACAAGAACCAAAAATTATTATGGTTAATTTGGTTATTTTGGTTTCTTCCATTGTACAGACGTTCTCATCCAGTTGAAAGATTAGCATTACACTTAGAAATTAAACAAAATTTAATTTTCCCTGAAAATGAAGAAGTAGAAGCAGCCAAAAAGCCTGGTACTACTTTAACAGCGTGGTTTGATTTAAATAAAAATGATGTTCATGCTAGAAAATTCACGTACGTAAATAATTTACAAGACTATAAGTACAATAAAAAATTTTGAATTTGGGAACGGAGATCACAATTTTCAAATACATTGGGAAGAATAGTTAGTGTTGTGCCAAAAGATGTTGAACGGTTTTATTTAAAATTAATTTTACACAAAGCTAAAGGCTGCAAATCATTCGACGATTTAAGAACTTATAAGGGTATTAAATACGATACATTTAGAGAAACGGCGATTGCAATGGGATTAGTAGATAGCGATCTAGAAATAAAAAAAATATTGACGAAGCTTGTTTAATAATGATGACGAAACAACTTAGAAAATTTTTCCCTTGGTTTATAATTATTAACAATATACCAATGATTCGAAACGTTTGGCAAACTTATAAAAAATATTTTTTGGAAGGTTTTAAAGATAATCATGAAAACAGAGCTTTGAAAGAAATAAATGATATTTTAGAATTTGAAAATTTAAGCTGTATTGATGTCGGTTTACCAGCACCGAATCTGGATTTTTTAAAAACTCTTGTTGATGAAGAAGATTTAAATAGTCAACTGGAATTTTATAAAAATGAATATCTTCTTAGATACAAAAAAATGAATTTAAATCAAAAATTAATTTTCGATTACGTAATAACACATTTACGTAACGCTGGTAAACCGACATCAATACTTCTTCATTTTCAGGGAAAATTAAATTTTGTTTATTTTCTAAGTGTAATGCTAATCTTTCAACTGGATGAGAACGTCTGTACAATGGAAGTATTATATAAAATTTTATATTATTAAACATATACTCATATGAAATTGTAAACGAGGGGGGTTGGCGCGCGAAGCGCGCAGGGGGGCTCGCCCCCCTAGTTTTTATATAAGCCAAAGTTTAATGTCAATCTACATTTTCAACATAAAATTGACATCTTTGAGCCCTAAAAATGTGAGAAAAATTTGCATAATAGGCCTTTACATAAAAAAATAGCTCATTTTTTGTTAAAAACAGCCCATAAAGGATACTTTTCTGAAGATTTTGAGACCTATTAGGATCTTTCAACCCAAGAACTCTGATCTGAACCTTGCGCACAGTGCCAAAAGGGTAAAATGGCGCGGGTGTATTACTTAACAAATATTCCCGACGTAACACATTTTTACTTAAGCTACAATATAAAACGTGCAAGCTCTTCAATCGTGTATTAATCCAAATTTGCTTTTGTTTTTCAATTTGCCATATTTTACACATGCTAGACAAAGTTTGGCCCGAAAAATAAATATATAGCCTTAATGAGCACAAAATTACCTTGTTTTTTCTTGATTATTTCTATTGTAAAAGCCTCCAGAGTGCTCATGTCGCTTTGGAACCCATTTCTTTTGAAAATTTTGACCATTTCAAACATAAAAGCTCCGTGTCACTTTTACTATCGGGTCTTTCTACACTGAGCTCGAGCTTAATGAAATATTTTGCGATATTTGATAAATTACGGAAAAATGCCAAAAATGCCAACTTGGGAATTCGAAAAAAGGGGCATAGTAAGCCCTAATCGTTCTATAAATTTTTCTTTACATTTTTAACATGCCAAACAATGTGTTCGTCATATTAGATATAGAAAAAAATTTTGACCGTTTGAGTTGACAGTAATCGGTCATATACTGAGGATCAATAAAGTCGTTTTTTGTGTATGAAAATAAATTTAAAGTATATAATAATTAATGCATCGTGTCACACGAAGAGTCAGCGCCAGCCTTGGAATTGCTTGTTAACCAAGTAAAAGAACGGCTATCCACTTGATTGTCGTCCGAGAATGAAGATTCCCAAAATAATTCTGGATCAAAATCGACGCAGCAAAGAGAAAGTCGACTCATTTTGTTGGGTGTGATTTGCTGATCAGATCCTAAGGTCGTTAATTGACTTCGTCTCGTATAATTTTCACTGAAAATTTTAAGTCAATTAAATTGTATAATTTTAGGCAGATATGATGTATACAAAAAATGCAAAATTTTTTGCCATAGTATTTTATGCAACGGCTGTGGATAGGCTTTTTTGATAAAGCCCAGAATCCCTACCACGCATGTCACAATCTTATAGCTGTCAAGCAGCTCAATATAAATCATGTATATTTATTTAAGAGAAAGCATTTGATCCTTCTACTAAATGAATTTACTCAAAGTAGTCAGTGAAATAATCATAAAGGGACCTAATTAATGCCTTTCTAGCGATCCGAAGATATGCTGTATAAATTTTGGAATCGATATGATCATTTTCACCCCTATTGATTGAAATATACGAATTTATTTAAATTAATGATTCATATTATGATTCGTTAAACAATTATTTGGAATTATTATAGCGCGAAGTGGGTGATTCTCGCGCGAGTCTCAGTTTGACGCCCGAGCGCAGCGAGGGTGACAATGAGACGAGGGTACTATTTTTCACTGCGTTTTTGGATTGCACCTTACTCTAACATTTACCCCATGTATAATACCTCATTTTATGCGTATTTGTATCTAGAATTTGATTGTTAATGAGGGATTACATCAAGTTACATCAAGCACATCAAGAGGGACAGTTATCATAGAAAATACACTCCACAACAAAATTATTTCATCAAACAATATTCAAATGCATTTATCTTTCTCTATTTTGATCGTACCGAGACGATCCTTTTTTTGGATTTCTTGGAAATTTTTTCCTTTTCATATCGATATATACTATGATTAGGCTCGAGTCAATATCAACTTACCCGTAGTATTTGAGCTCAACACTAAAAATTACTGAAAAAAATTGATTGTTTCATAGTGTACCCCCACAACAGTAATTTGATTGTCAAAATTTAACATACACTATTGTAAAGTACTTTTTATCAAATAGAGCATGCTACGATTGTTTTGGCGCCCTGTGGCTCGTTTTGCAGGTACGATTCGTGTACGCAAAATACCCAGAAAATAGTGTTGATTTAAGCTAAACGAGAAATTTTACGTACTTTAAATGGCAAATTCGAAGCGACCTACAGGGCGCAAAAATATCGTAAAGAGCTCTTATTTTTTTTTTGATTATTTATTGAAAAGAGTACTTTGCGATAGTGTATGTTCACTCATTACTGCAGTCCATAGACTCGTTCAAAAATAGTACTTTTTAACACTGCGTGCGCGAAACACGGGTTTTCTAACCTTAAAGCGTCAGAAAACCCTAGTTTCTCGCAAGCAGAGTTAAAAATATCGTTTGCAACTAGTCCGCGAGGAAGTTGACTCACCCAGGAGTCTTTGCACCCTCGCTACGCTCGGGTGAAAACCACTCCTGGATGAGTCAACTGCTTCGCGCACTCGTTACAAAATATACTATTGCCGTGTCAGCAAAATATCTTTTGCCGATCCAGCTGTCCATTCAGCTAGATTTGCATATAAAATTTTTTCAGTGCAGTATTAATCACAATTATTAAAATAAATTGATCACTCAGCTTTATCAACAATTCGCACAAAAAAGTAATAAAGAATAAACGTAAATATTTTACATCACTTTTGAACAACTAGTTTTTAAGTAGCACATCTTCCAGGAAATAGCATTTTTCCATAGTTAAGATATAAATCGCCATGATTTTTGTAAATCTAGACGAGCTCATTTTCAGAGTATTTTAATTAATGATAATATATTCAGAAAGTAATTAAAAACTATTGAAATACTTATTATTAATGCTCAATTATATTTTCAAATGCCCCCCTGATGAGTGATTTCAGTATAACTAAATTATATTAATTTATAAATAAAGTTTCATTCACTGGTGCGTTTCCAATCTCTGGATAGTTTACTCTATATTTTCGTTTTTCAATTGCCATTTTTGTACTTTCAATCATATTTCACTAATTGGAATCGTCATTACATTAAGAGAAGGACCCATGGATGCTTTATTTGTACCGAAGACGCCAGGATTTAAAAGATTTCTATGTGAAAATTCGAAAAGAAGAAAACATTTAAAAATTTTAAAAAATTTTAAAAAACAAGGACGTAAGAAATTTTTTTTTATTTCCGAGTTCCAACGGGGAAATTTTTTATCGTTGCTCAGTACAAAGCATCTGACTAAGGAAATATTTTTGAGCGCACTGGTAATAATCATCTTACAGATCAAAATATGTTTACCTAATTATCAATTTCAAGTGGATATCTTATTTCGAAAGAATCTTGCAAGAAAACAAGGTCCGAGATTCATCTGAAATGACCAGAGATTTTGAACATTTTTAAATGAAACTAATTATAAATATTCATAGGTAATAAAATTACTATAAAATTAGACAAATTATAGTATAAATTTTAAATTATGATTACTAATGAAATAAATATAAATCCAACAAATTGCTTTAACAGAAGCTATCATCCAAATTTACGAAATATCGACGACGAAAATCTGTTGAACGCAGCTGTAAGAGCACTTCAGGAAAGTCAGAGAGTGATCACAAGGTGGTTATTTTGAAATAATTGCTCGAGCACAGGGTTGCATTAGATGAAGAAAGGTTACGCTCATAAAAACCATTAGATCATCTCAGATAAATTACTTTGCAAGTATGTACATTTTTTACCTGAGAGTGTAGCGACTTTTTTAATGTAAATCGTCGATTTCTCATGTTGCAGTTCAAAGCCATGGCATTTTTTCCTCGAATAGGTTGTGCGTGCCAAAATTTTGATTACATTTTACCCGATCTCGATGACACATTCCACGATCTCCATGTCTCTCTCGACATCGAAAATATGGACTTGCATCAGCTTGCACGCAAAGTAACGCAAGCAAAAATGGCGCTCCTTTGGATGATGAAAACGACTTTGGTTTAACGCCCATAATGGAGGCTATAATTCAAGAAAACCGCAAAATTCTCGAATGTTTGATAGAAGCTGGGTTAGTCAAAATATGATGGAAATTTTTTGAAAAAAAAAAGAAATGAGCTCAATATTCATCATTTGAAATTCAGCTCGCAGGTAAATTACGCCAATAGCAAAGGCCTGACGCCCTTCTCGTGGCCTGCAACACGGGCAACATCGTGGCCTTGGATATTCTGCTGTCTCGCAACGCCGCCGACGCGAGAACGAACGAAGAAAATCTGGGGGCGCTGCATTTCCTTACGGTTAGCAAAATCAGGCATCCGTACAAAGTGTCGTCAAAGGACATCTGCAAATATGCCAAGAAGCTTCACCAGACCGGGGCTAACATCAACGGTCAGGACAGTGAAGGCCAGACGCCGCTGTATTACGCAATGAAGACCGGCGATATAGAATTATTTAAACATTACATGGAGCTCAAGGCTGAAGCCTCGTTCCTTACTAGCGACAACAACACGATGCTGCACGAGCTGATGGTGGATTCCGGCCAGCTGACTAACGATTAGGAACAAATGGCAGAGATACTACTGAACGAAGGTAAAAACTAGCGAATTTGAATTTGGTTTGAATGCATTAATAATTAATTTTGCATGAATAGGAGCCGATATAAATGCGGTCAACGGTAAAGGAGAAGTTCCGTTGCATTGTGCAATAATAAGCGGCCGACCGAAAAAAGTTGAGTTTCTGCTGAAGCACGGAGCCGATCACAACAGATGGTGGTCGAATAGTCTAGGTTCGGCGCTAAATCTCGACAATGACTGGAGCGTCGGCTGCGACGGTTCAGCAACCTGCTCCGCGACTCATCATCCGGACGAGCTGACGCTGTTCAACTCGGCCATAAAGCTCGGCAAAGTCGAGGTCGTTGAATATCTCATATACTACTTGGGTTTTGAGGAGGTCGAGCGGCCGAATCGAATTGATAAACACGATGCCGTCAAGACGTTGCTGTTTTATGCGCTTCCATCGGTGGAGATAGTTGAAATTTTATTGGATTCTCTTGTCACCACAAAAGGTATACTTAACTCATTCCATTTGCCATATTTTTTCGATTATGAATGGTGCAATTTGCGGGGCGCCGTCTAGCAGTGACGTGTCTGATTAGTCCATGCATATGTGTGTTCGTGCGTGCAATGAAATACAGTGCATTTAGTGTACATTTATAGACCGGGAGATAATGACCGATTGGGCATAACGATTTTTTAACTCATGCCTCTTAATTAATCATCCATTTTAGAGGTCGATGACAATTGCCTAAACCCTGCCGACAATCGCAAATAGGTTTTTATTTATAATTTCGCGAATTTCCCACGATTAGCGCTTGTCATGACTCCCTAAAGTAATTTAAAGATACCATAGTGAATGAAATTGCATGCTTACGGTCAAAATATGATCTAAACATCTTCACAATGGGCAGAAAAAATTATTTGCACTCCCAGTACGATGTAATAACATTAAAAATAAAAAAACCACTGCCAAGTCATTGGCAAAGTGCTTCCTCCGTTTTTTGTGTATTGTTGTGTATAGCAAGCCCAGCCAAATCTAGTTACGAATCTTCATTAAATATACTACTTACAAAGAAAAATACAAGCCTCCGTTCAGAAGAAAAAAAATTTTTTTTTAAATTCCCTTTTTCAATACCCTATTTGAAAGTATTTTGGGCAGTTAGATATTTAGAAACAGTTAAGTACATCAATAGAAAGTGTGTTGACACACAACACAAGCTTTAAACACATCTAAGCTACCTGTCGTAGAAATCGAGCGAGCATTAATCTAATAAAGACTATGTGGTTTCATTTTTTTCAATAGCCAATTGGACATGGTCGCAACCAAAAGCTAGCCATAAGATGAACTGTAGCTACTTGTACATATAGCAAAGTGAATTTAATTTATGGAAAATGGTGAAAAATGAATACTAAATTCTAGAAAATTGTACACGCAAGAAAATCAAGAATTCTTTTCTTGTTTCAACAAATAGAATTTGTTGAAAATTTATTAAGTATGGCTTCTTCTAAAGCTCCGTCGAAAACTGACTCAAAAACCACCGGTGGATCAGACTGATGATGCACCTGAACCGATTTTTGATTCAAAACTGATTGTCGAAGTTATGGATCTAGTTATTCGAGCAGGTGAATTAACAATGACTCATGATCCAATAATGACGCGTAGCTCGACTTTCAAACACTACTGTGATTTAGCTGCACAAATTTATGAAGAAATGCACAAAGATATTTTGAGACGAGTAAAGCAGATAATTAAATCAACCGATTACTTTAAAAATTAAACATAGAATTGCATATATGTGTTGTAAGTATAAATAAACATATATGAATAGATAAACTACTCAACAAATACATTTATTTGTAGGTAAAATTTACATATAAACTGTGCTTTCTCGAGGTTGAGGAACGTAACCCTCTCTTTCCCATAAGAGTAAGGTCTTATTATCCGCGGTTTTGTTATACGCGGTACTTTTGAGGAACGTAACCCCCGCGTATAACGAGGGACTCCTGTATCGTAAATCTGACTCCAGATTTGAAAAGAGCCATAAAAATACCATAAAATATGGTATTTTCACATTAATTTGACTATGTTTTCAACAAAAAATAACGCGTGGAGAAATAAGTCAAAAATAGGGTCTTTTGGTATTAGACGGGTTAAGTAGTCTATTACTTCGCGTATTCTAATATTTACGCGAAACCACGATGTTTATCTCACGAAGAGTGAATTTGTGTAACTGTTATATTAGTATACATAGATCCTTGATTGTTGTCTGATGTCTTACACATCAAATATTCGAATAAAAATTTATTGTTTGATCAGTGCCAGAGCATTTCGACATGAGGGACAGTAGGATGGGATATTTATATGTGAATTGTGAATATTTTTTCCACAAACATCGGGCTGATATACTTATTAATTTGGTAAATTATTTAGATAGTAACGAAATTGAAGAAGAACAATTAGAGGATGAAAATATGTTAAAGAATATAATACATGAGGGAATGGGAAGATTTATGGGATCTGATATTCCGTTGTTATATTTAAACAATTTTAAAAGTACGATTCTTACTTATAAAATTGATTATTTGAAGACGGTAAATTTATATCGATTAAATTATGCCATATTGGCAGTCGCTTGTGTTGAATATGCCATGTACCCTGACCAAAATTATGAACAATATTTGAACATATATTCTTGTAGTAGATCGTCCTCAAAGAAGCTGTATAATAAGCTGAATAGTTTTCCAGATCGAAAAGAACAAAAAGATAGCATACTTGTATCAACTAGATCTTTTTTCAAGTGCCTTAAGTTAAAAGATCAACCTGATTTCTTGAAAATGATCAGAGCATATTTAAAAAATATTGAAATAGATAATTATGAATTATCTTATATACGAGAAGCATCGATTAAATTTATGTTAGTATATGATTTCAAATGTTTAATAAAATTTTTCATTCTAAAATTATATTCAATTTTCAGACATGATAATGAAGCTAGCTATACTGCTAAACAGCAGCTCCGTTCATCTACGCAGGCAGGTTCATCGAAACCAGTAAAGCGTAAACTTACTTCCCTTATGAACCCTCTTAACCAAACAGAAAAATGTAAAACTTTAATGACTAAAGAATATTTTTTGAACAAATGTAATGCAAATGCTATTATAAATTTACAAGAATATTTAATTGTTGAGGAAATTGAAGATGAAAGTTTAGAGGATAAAAGGCTTTTATGGGACATGCTTCAAAAAGCCATGAAAAGATTTCTGAAGAAAAAACTACCAACAAATTTAGAATTCAACACGTTTAAAAGTACACTCCTTAATTTTAAAGTTGATTATTTAAAGGTAGCTAATCTATACCGAATTAGCCACGGGATATTGGTAGTTGCTTGCATTGAGTATATCTTGTTCCCTGGAAAAAGTGATGAAGAATATTTAAAAATATATTCTTGCAACCAAAGGAACGCGCTCAAGTTATATAATAAACTGCGAGGATTTTCAGAACAAAAGGAAAAAAATACTGCCATAGTTAAGTCGGCTAGATCTTTTTTCCGGTACTCTACATTTCTAAACAATACTGAAAGCTCGAAAGCAATACGATCGTACTTAGGAAGCATTGAAATTAATGATGATGAGTTAAAGTACATAAAGGAAGCATCAATTCAATTAATGTATGTAAATATATCAAAAGTAGTAAATACCGTTTCATATCTAAAATAATATTAAATTTTTAGACATTATAATGCAGCTAACTACACCGTTAACACGCCCCCAAATATCATTGTTCCGATCGAAGATCGTTAATTTTTGCCACGAACGATCGGCAGCTTCATTTAATCACAGGAGATGTGCCATCGGTAAATTCTGTTAATTTATTAGTCGTATCAAAAACTTCATGACCACCGAAAAATTGTAGAAGTTCGCGGTCATTTGATGCATGCTAAATTGTGTACATTATCAAAAGAAAAAACTGTAATTTCATCAGAAAATGACTTAATTGTTAGCAATCTAATGCAATTAATCTTTTAGTCCTATTTAATAAAACATTTTTAATAAAATTTTTAACTGGCATAAAAGAATTTATAATTTTTTTCATGTAATAATATGCTTTATAACATAAATATTTAGTTTCAAATGGTATCGAAATTATTTTCACTAATTTATTTTAAATTTACAATGAAACCCAAAATCATAATTCTATATCGAAACATTTGGTGAGAAATCGAGCAACGAATTTATGTGACCGAATAGTGATTCGACAGTAGTCAAATCCATAGAGACAAAAAATTAATATCAAGCTACATAACATAGTAAATAATTCATCGGCATGTGTAGCTAAGTACTCTACCATTATTCGACGGTTAATTCATCTGCACGATCGATTATTTCGTTTATTTTTGCTCTGAGCCTTCGTAACTTTTTTTATTACGTACTAAAACTGCACGCGTATTATGCCGAAAAGAGCATAGTGTGAGTTGATAAAGATATCAAGTTGCACACTCGCCATTAGACATCGTAGCGAAGAAAGTACATTAAAATAGATAAGATCGTTTGCACTCTTGAAGCATAGACACAGAAGAAGAGAGAAAATGCCTCAAAATTTTCTATAGATTTTTAATTGTATTACCCAATTTCATGTTATATGTTTACATGTTGTTGTCTTTAGTTTTATTTAATAAAGTCTACACCCTCATAGAAATTAAACTGTGGTAAAATTATGGGAAAAAAGTATGTCAAAATTATTGATTTAGTTCGTTTCTCATAGTTTTCCCATAATTTTTTCAAAGTGATTTTTAAATTATGAGAAAACTTTAATTATTTTGCCATACTTTCTTTCCATAATTTTACCACAGTTTAATTTCTACACGGGCATCAATCTGATAGATAAGTACAATTCATGACACAATATTATTTAGCCGATTAACATCGGTTCCTTCAAGAGTTAAATAAATCAAAACAAAAGCAAACGACTAACATGTAAACATTTATACTCTTTTTAAAAATGTAACGAGAGCAGGCTATTTTTTTAAATGAAGGACTGTAACATAGTATTTTATTCAAATTACACATTTTAAATATTGAAAAATAAATTGTATAATCGTAGTTTTTATTATGTAATGCTAAAATATCTACAAAGAGTGATCAAAATTTGACTTCAGCCCAGACCCGACAATTCTCCCATTTAGCTGACAAGAATTCTATCGATTGAGCAAAGAAAGTCTTGGTTCAATTCATGGCTATGTTAATATACTAAAAATTTTATTATCACTCTATTCTGCACAGTTAAGTTTCTTTAATTACTTCATGGCATTTGAGAAATCAAAACACACAATAAGAATTTTTACTAATTTTTATTTAATTTCGAAGTATAACGAATATATATTGGTTTGACAATATAACATAGCAATTCCATGCTTACTATCGTAATAATTATTTAAAATATAATTTCAATTGATTATTTTTCAATTTGATATTCTTAAACAATTCATTTACATTTTTTTTGCATCTTAAATTTCAGACAAAGTGAATATCTGGATTGAGTTTGAAGGAAAATAAAAGCACCATTATTTATTCCGTATTCAAAAGGAACGGAAAAATTATATACCGGACGTATTAGAAATCGAATGAGCTCTTGAGTAAGTTTTTACGTTTAAACTTGCATACAAAACAATTTCAGAGTAATTTTATGTCGATTTTATTATTATTCTCTCTTAAAAACTACTGCCAATGCATTGGAAAAAGCTTACTATACAAAAAAAAATAACCCTTGTATTCTTATTATCAATTGTGTTAATGTCTATTAATAGTAATGAAATAATTTTTCAAAAAATATACAAAAACATGGGTGAATATTGCCAATTCCTCGTGTCTTTTAATTCCTACTAAGCTTGAAGTTTTAGTCACCGATGAAAGCGAACGTATAATTCAAGCTATCATAAATGAACACCATCATTATTACGATGCAATACTTAAGATATTAAGATAATATCAACATTTTCGATCTTAAATTAAAGTCGTACATCTCATCTTTCATAATCAGTGACTAAGTTATAAATTAAACATGTCTCAACGTCGAAAGATAAAATAGCGAAAAGCCCTTGCCAATTCATTGGAAACAAGCTAGCTCTTAAAAGTATGCTTTTTTACATTTATACTTATGAATATTAATAGAAAATTACTAATATTCGATTCTAAAATAATTTCTTAATCCGGAGGATGTATTTTTTGCACAAAGCGCGCTGAATGTGTCTTGTTTAATAACCAATCGTGGACCATCATCTCTGTCGTACTTCTCTTCTCATTCATATACCTTAAGGGGAGTCATACACCAATTCCCTCCTCTTGGTCATTTTTTATATAAGTCAAAGTTTAATGTCAATCTACATTTTTAACATAAAATTGACATCTTTGAACCCTAAAAAATGTGAAAAAAATTGCAGAATAGGCCTTTACATAAAAAAATAGCTCATTTTTGCTATTTTAGCCTTTTGGCATTGTGCGCAAGGTTCAGATCAGAGTTTTTGGGTTGGAAGATCTAGATAGGTTTCAAAATCTTCAGAAAAGTATCCTTTATGGGCTGAGTTTTGAGGAATTTTGATTAGATTTATAAAAAAGTTTGTATGCCAACAGATGTGAAAAAAGCAAAATACAAAAAAAAGTTATCAATGTTTTTGAGCACACATTGAATAATAGAACTGATATGAAGGTCTAAATCAAAATTTCACAAAACTCAGCCCATAAAGGATACTTTTCTGAAGATTTTGAAACCTATCAGGATCTTCCAACCCAAGAACTCTGATCTGAACCTTGCGCACAGTGCCAAAAGGCTAAAATAGCAAAAATGAGCTATTTTTAGATGCATAGGCTTATTCTGCAATTTTTTTCACATTTTTTAGATGTCAATTTTATGTTGAGAATGTAGATTGACATTAAACTTTGGCTTATATAAAAAAATGACAAAGAGGAGGGAATTGGTGTATGACTCCCCTTAACCTTACCGTTGCTTGCCCAACCTTTTATTGTTTTAATAAAGTAAAAAAAAAAAATTCCATGAATTTTTTGCCCTTAAAATCAATGTTTAAAGGTCGCTCAACAATTAAATATGATTAAAAATGTGAAAAGTACTTCAACCCATTTCAGTATAAAAAAACCTCAGCAACATTGCTCTCTTCGAAGCTGCATAAATTACACGATTGGCGATAAAGAAAAATAAAACCTACATATTCTGAAAGTTGATAAGCTCTCCTTTATGATGTTGGTATTTAAAGTCTGCCTTTATGTTGTTAGCATCGTAAAAATTAGTTAAAAAAAAAAAATTTTTTTCCCCTACTTTTTTAAAAATCAAATTTCCGGGCTTGCCATGACAACGAATGAACGCACTCATAAAACGAGAATCTCTTATCCAATGTACTTTTTGATACGAAATCCAATGGTGATATTGGTAACTATTTCATTCCTTGTCAAAAAATACGTCGGATATAATATTATTTTTAATTTACTTGCACTCGTTTTCGCGAGATTTTGAGGGGGTTTCAAAATTTTGCCACTCCTTGTATGAGCAGTGTGAAGTCCATCGAATAACGATGTACTACTTCTTAAATTACTCGAGCAAGGATTGAAGTATAAATACAATAAAAGGGTGGGCAAGCAAAAATAAAAATATTTTTTTATTTTGGATCATTCTAGTATGTATATTGTAAAAATACCAGTGCTACGATCAGTAACTATTACTCAGAAGCAAGCACATACAACGGCGATATTTATTGGTTTGTTAATGCATCATTTACTTAGCTGAAACTCGAAAACATAGCGAGTACTTAAAAAAACTCGAGTGTTTGAAAATACTCTATAAAACTCAAGTACTCGAAAAATCAAGTTTGAGGCGAGTAGTCGAACGAGTCGAGTTTTTTTCGAGTATTCCCACACTTCGAGGAGCGATACTCCAATGCTACCCGTATTAAAACTTCCAACATTTGACGCTACTCATAAAAATTTAGGATAGCTTATGCGGATTCGGGTATTCTATTAATATCGCTCCACTATAATTCAGGATTCAAGGATTAATATATATAGCGCGTATATTTGTAATCTCTTGCTCTCTTTTTCGTTGAAGCTCTAACATCTTGCGGTCTTCACGCGCTAACACATTATCCTAGTTTTTTGTAACTAGACTATCGTTGAGTCAATCTCGTGGTACGTTATAACTAAAAGTGTATCGAAGATATAATATCTATCTTATATGTGCAAACTCTACAATAAAAGTCTTGTATCGAACCTTGAACGTGTATCTAAGATTTTGGTGCAGCTAGAATAAGATAAGTGCGCGGGTGTATTACTTAACAAATAGTCCCGACGTAACACATTTTTACTTAAGCTACAATATAAAAGGTTTAAGCTCTTCAATCGTGTATTAATCCAAATTTGCTTTTGTTTTTCAATTTGCCAAATTTTACACATGCTAGACAAAGTTGGGTCCGAATAATAATTATATAGCCTTAATGAGCACAAAATTACCTTGTTTTTTCTTGATTATTTCTATTGTAAAAGCCTCCAGAGTGCTCATGTCGCTTTGGAACCCATTTCTTTTAAAAATTTTGACCATTTTTCGTTATACTATTGCATAATAGTTATTTTTTTTTAAATAGAGCTTGCTACGATTGTTTTGGCGCCCTGTGGCTCGTTTTGCAGGTACGATTTGTTTACGCAAAATACTCAGAAAATCGTGTGGATTTCAGCTAAACGAGGGATTTTACGTACTTTAAATGGCGATAGTGTATGTTTACTCATTACTGTAGTTCATAGACTCGTTAAAAAAATTAACTTTTTTCAATAATTTTCAGTGTTACGCCCAAACACTACTGGTAACTCGATATTGACTTGAACCCATACATAATAGAGGAGTCCCTCGTTATACGCGGGGGTTACATTCCTCAAAATGACCGCGTATAACAAAACCGCGGATAATAAGACCTCTTATGGGAAAAGGAGGGTTACTTTCCTCAACCTCGAGAAAGCACAGTTTATATGTACATTTTACCTACAAATAAACGTATTTGTTGAGTAGTTTATCTATTCATATATGTTTATTTATATTTACAACACATATATGCAATTTTATGTTTAATTTTTAAAGTAATCGGTTAATTTAATTATCTGCTTTACTCGTCTCAAAATATCTTTGTGCATTTCTTCATAAATTTGTGCAGCTAAATCACAGTAGCGTTCGAAAGTCGAGCTACGTGTCATTATTGGATCATGAGTTATTGCTAATTCACCTGCTCTAATAACATTCATTCGGCAAGAAAATAACTCGCAAAAATATTGATACTCTCTTGCTCGTGGTCAACACGTGAATACCGCGCTCGGCCTCCTACTCACGCGCATCACGTGTCCGGCGCGGCGCGCTCTGGCGGCTTCTCTTACAATTTTATCCGGCGCGACATATGAATTCTAGTTCATTCGGTCTGGCTCTTGGCAGCGACTCGTCCTTTTCTGGCGATTGACCTGCAATATTGATATACTCGTTATTCATTGCATCACTTATTTTGACATTGCCTGTCAATCCTTATCAGACTTCTCTGTCAGTAGCTGCTCGGCACAATCACACTGTCACATTATGAATACATCATCTTTGAGATTCAAAATTTATACAAATTGGGTATTAAAAAGTTTTGGTATTGGATGATACACGGAAGATGAAGATTGTGAAGTAAGTTGAACTTTAAATACGATATGTTTAACTCTATTTAAAAAAAACCATGTAAAAATACGAGTATTGTTATTTATTTTATTCTAGGGTAACATTGGTTGGTCAGAAAATATGCCAATCATCTTTTCATTTTCGCACTATATCGATGCTGCTTACAAAATCTAGGTTCATTCTCTAATCATTTAAATGGAATAATCCTATTTTTTGAAAGGAGTTTCAATATTTCTTTCCTGATCGTTCTACTTCAATGAGAATTGTCAGCGTAATGAAAATTTTTGGTATCAGACGAAACTCGGAAGATGAAGATTGTAAAGTATGTTGAATTTTAATCACAATATGTTTAACTATATTGAAAAAACCATGTAAAAATGCGATTTTTGTTATTTATTATATTCCAGGGTGACGTTGGTTAGTCAGAAAAAATGCCAATCATCTTTTCATATTCGCGCAACATATATCGACACTGCTTACAAAATATAGGGTGATTCTCTAATCATTTAAATGGAAACATCTTATTTTTTGAAAGGAGTGTCAGTATATCTTTCCTGATCGTTCTACTTCAATGAGAATTGTCAGCGTAATTAAAAGTTTTGGTATCGGATGATACTTTAAAGATGAAGATTGTAAAGTATGTTGAATTTTAATCACAATATGTTTAACTATATTGAAAAAAACCATGTAAAAATACGAGTTGCTCTGCCAAACGACGGCATGGAGATAACGTCTCAAGCTTCTGCTTAGATCTAAGATCACAAAAGTTCGTGGTTGTTAACGTGTAAAATAGATGCGCATGTTGCGTACAATTGGATTGGGTAGCCGGTACTGCTTACGGATGGTCCAGCATTTCCTCAGGAGCCTGTAACGCTCAATTGGCAAGATCGGCGCAGCGCTCAAGCTACCATCACCCGCGTCAGGTAGACCGAAGATTTGCGACACAGGTAGACTCTAAAATCTTGGGGCGGCAGCCAGGAACGTCTCACGCGCAGCTGCCGAGACAAAACGCAACACACAGGCCACCGCGTCAGACGAGGAAGCTGGAGCGTCAACAGAGCCAGGCCCAGCGGCCGGCGCTCGTCTCTTCGGGTTCCACTGCCGGATGTGGATCACGTGCGGTAGGAGTTCCACCTCCTCCAGGGCGACGAGCAGACGCTCAACAGTTGACCTGTCGCAAGGGTCAAGCTGAGGCGGAAAACCGGACAGGCGGACCTTACAGTTGTCGAAGCAGCGGGGTGACACCAGCGTCGGCCCAGAGGCAGTTATTATGGAGCCCACAGCAGAAGCAAGCCACGCAACCTCCTCACGGATGTCGACCAGTGTCTGCTCGCTGCAGGCGTGACGACGCTGAAGCTCCTTCACCTCGTTGGAAAAGCGACCGTCGAGCTCCGCAATGCTTCTCTCATTGCAGGCAATGGCTAGTCCATGCTCTGCCAGGGTTTGAGTAAACACGTCCAGGCGAGCATTGATGCGGTCGACGCTGCTGTCAAAGCGAGCTGTAAGACGCTGCTCATGCTGCAAGAGCCAGGCAGGAGGCTCCTCAGGTGGTGCAGCGTTTGCCTTGGTCTTGGATTTACCGCTTGACATTGCCTTTGTCTTGCTAACTTCTCCTGTAGCACGCGCCTTTACCCTTTTCACTGGCCCAGCGAAAAGTTTCTCTGGAGACGATAACGACCGCTTCAGAGATGCGGAGCGCGCAGTGGTCAACGAGCAGACAGAGCTAGAGCGGGGCACATGAGATCGAGAGACCGCAGCAGACGACCAATCGTTGCACGTGAAACAGCGATTACGAGAAGGAGCACAGAGCTTATGCGCCGACGCGCCACAGGCCGAGCACTTGACGACTCCAGCGGCGTCCCCCTCCAGAACACTCACGCACTGTACACACACTTGCACAATGGGAACAGTTGACATCACATCTGACAAGTGTAAGGTGACACTGGCCCGTGCGCGAACACCTGATCGAATTGAGCGGTCTGCTACGTCGGAGAGACAGATGCCAAGAGAGATTTCCCCCACTGCGACGGTCCGTGAGCTTTGCGCAGGCTGGATCGGCGCCGAAACGACGATGACGATGAAAAAATCAGCAAAGATGGCGAAAAATTGACTAACCTCTATTGAAAAATTTCTTCCAGATTTTCCTTGATTTTTCGATTTGCAAGGGTGGAGAAGCTTCAAGCTTTCGGCCACGGCCTTGCAATGAGGAGCGAGTAAGAGTTATCTGGAAGAAAAAACGCCCGAAGGCAAAAGACGGCAGTAAAATGCACAAAATACGGAGCACTGCAAAAACGTGTGTGTAGCCGCTTACCGAGAGAGAGAGAGAGAGAGGTTTTGTTATTTATTATATTCCAGGGTAACATTGGATGGTCAGAAAATATGCCAATCATCTTTTCATCTTCGCGCAACATTTATTGACGCTGCTTACAAAATCTAGGGTGATTCTCTAACCATTTAAATGGAATGATCCTATTTTTTGAAAGGAGTTTCAATATTTCTTTCTTGATCGTTCTACTTCAATAAGAATTGTCAGCGTAATGAAACTTTTTGGTATCGGACGAAACTCGGAAGATAAAGATTGTAAATTTAGTTGAACTTTTATATGTTTAACTTTATGGAAAAAACCATGTAAAAATGCGATTTTTGTTATTTATTATGTTCCAGGGTGACATTGGTAGGTCAGAAAATATGCAAATCATCTTTTCATCTTCGCGTAACATATATCGACGCTGCTTACAGAATATACGGCCATTCCTTAATCATTCAAATGGAAAGGTCGTGTTTTTTGAAAGAAGTGTTAATATAACTTTTCTGATCGTTCCACTTCAATGAGAATGGTAAGCATAATAATAAGTTTTTGTATAGGATGATACTCGAAAGAGGAAGATTGTAAAGTATGTTGAACTTTAAATACCATATGTTTAACTTTATTTAAAAAAACCATGTAAAAATACGAGTTTTAGTATTTATTACATTCCAGGGTGACATTGGTTAGTCAGAATATATGCAAATCATCTTTTCATCTTCGCGCAACATATATCGACGCTGCTTACAGAATATACGGCCATTCCTTAATCATTCAAATGGAAGGGTCGTGTATTTTGAAAGGAGTGTTAATATAACTTTTCTGATCGTTCTACTTCAATGAGAATGGTAAGCGTAATAATAAGTTTTTGTATAGGATGATACTCGAAAGAGGAAGATTGTAAAGTATGTTGAACTTTAAATACCATATGTTTAACTTTATTTAAAAAAACCATGTAAAAATACGAGTTTTAGTATTTATTATATTCCAGGGTGACATTGGTTGTTAAGAAAATATGCCAATATTTTCTGCCAATATTTTCTGCCAATATGCCAATATCTGTTCATTTTCGCGCAACATAAATCGACGCTGCTTACAAAATCTAGGGCCGTTCTTTAATCATTTGAATGGAAAGGTCATGTATTTTGAAAGGAGTGTCATTGTAACTTTTCTGATCGTTCTACTTCAATGAGAATTGTCAGCGTAATGAAAATTTTTGGTATCAGACGAAACTCAGAAGATGAAGATTGTAAAGTATGTTGAATTTTAATCACAATATCTTTAACTATATTGAAAAAACCATGTAAAAATGCGATTTTTGTTATTTATTATATTCCAGGGTGACATTGGTTAGTCAGAAAATATGCCAATCATCTGTTCATTTTCGCACTATATCGATGCTGCTTACAAAATCTAGGTTCATTCTCTAATCATTTAAATGGAATCGACCTATTTTTTGAAAGGAGTGTCAGTATATCTGTGGCGCCTTCAGCTTCACAAGGCAAGAGACGTCGCTCACGGCGCTGCTTGGGCCTCTCTCCAAGCAACGCTGATCGTTAGCAGCGCGAGCTGCGCGCGTCGATCGGCCGAGAGTGAGAGAAGTCGGTTGACTTTGGAGCTCGTCGTCAAAGAGCCAATTGTTCACTCTCTCGCCTCACCTGGACTATACCACACGTGTGGCAACTGAAGAAGTCCTGTTCGATTCGTCATTACTTATACTTAGTTTAATAGTTTAATAAAGTTACTGTTCTTACACGGCCGACTCGATTTTCTTCATACCCGGAGCTTACTTATACGGACGGTGAAGAGCGTACCTTCGATCCGTAAATATCTTTCCTGATCGTTCTACTTCAATGAGAATTGTCAGCGTAATTAAAAGTTTTGGTATCGGATGATACTCGGGAAATGAAGATTGTAAATTTAGTTGAACTTTAAATACAATATGTTCAACTTTATGAAAAAAATCATGAAAAAAGGCGATTTTTGTTATTTATTATATTCCAGGGTGACATTGGTTAGTCAGAATATATGCCAATAAACTTTTCATTTTCGCGCAACATTTATTGACGCTGCTTACAAAATCTAGGGTCATTCTTTAATCATTGAAATGGAATGATCCTATTTTTTGAAAGTAGTTACAATATATCTTTCCTGCTCGTTCCACTTCAATGAGAATTGGCAGCGTAATTAAAAGTTTGGGTATCGGATGAAACTTTAAAGATGAAGATTGTAAAGTATGTTGAATTTTAATCACAATATGTTTAACTATATTGGAAAAAACCATGTAAAAATACGAGTTGCTCTGCCAAACGACGTCACGGAGATAACGTCTCAAGCTTCTGCTTAGATCTAAGATCACAAAAGTTCGTGGTTGTTAACGTGTAAAATATATTTTTTAATTATTTACAGATACTCGGAAAATGTTTGAAGTACGCTGCCGTACTTTTTGAGGGAGCGCTGCAAACGCTCTGTCTTGAGAGCGCTACGTTCCACTTTGGGAACGCAGAGATCCTAAAGTTCACGCATGTCTACTGGTCATCGGTCGTCTTTTTGCTGCCGTACGGTAGCGATCCGAGGTTGGGAGCTCTGCGCTCCCAAAACGGTAGAGTAGCGCTCTCAAGACAGAGCGTTCGCAGCGCTCACATGCTGATGAACTATGAATGGATTCTACGAAAAAATATTATAGAACAAAAAGTGCTTGAACAAAAAGAGCTAGAATTGATCAAGAAACATGCGTAAATTTTTTTAGAATTTTCAGTTCATTTTGGAAATTTTTATAAGATGGCTACATCCAAAAATATCCAAAATAATCTAAAAAATTCTCAAAAAATTCACACGTGCTGTGCTGGCTGGCACCGAGTTGTCAGCACGTCGGTCATTAATCCCTAAATGCATAAACACATAGTTTTGACTGTTATTCAACCTTTTTGCACTTAGTTGGCTTATACGGATCCTGGTCACTCGGTAATTCGCGCGCGTATTGCTTCGTGTATGTGTGAGCGTGTGTGTGTGTGTGTGTTTGTCCCTTCGAGTAGCGGAGCGTCGTTGTTCCGTGTTCGCATGTTCTCATTTTTGCAGCGTGGTGTCGTGTGCGATTTGACGAAGTCGCGTTGTAACGGACATTAAAATCGTTTACATTCGTGTAAGTATGTAATTATTCGCGTATGCATACGTGTGCATGTAAGGCTCTTGAGTTGCGATTTGTCATCTCATGCATTTTGCAACGTGTGTTTGTGTTTGTGCATGCAGTGACGAAAACAGTGCGAATTCTCACATTTAGCTGACAAGAACTCTATCGATTGAGAAAAGAAAGTCTTGGTTCAAATCATGGCTATGTTGATATTCTAAAAATTTTATTATCGCCCTATTATTCACAGTTATATTTTTTTAATTATTTCATGGCATTTGAGAGATCAAAAAACGCAACAAGATTTTTGACTCATTTTTATTTTATTTCAAAGTATAACAAAGTATATGTTAGTTTGCCTATATAATACAGCGATTCCATGTTTACTATCGTAGTAATTAAAATACTATCTCGATTTTCAGCGCGCGCTCTCTTCTTACTTTCCCATTTTGCCATTTTTCAATATTTAAAATAGAAAAATGAGATAAACGAAGATTATGTTATAAACTGCAAACATCTAAATTAGTCTTAAGCCGTCAGGCGACAATAAGTTAATTCTCCACTTTCTCAACTTACTACAACACTCTTATTTGCGCGCCACTAAACAATTGCATGCTACTGAACGACCAATCATAGCGCTTATAATCTGCTCACGCTGGAAACCTCACCACTCTAATAGGATAGGATAATTTCAATGAATTATTCTTGAATTTGATATTCTTCAAAAATTTATTTACATTTTTTGCATTTTAAATTTCAGACAAAGTTAATATCTGGATTGAGTTGGAAGGGGAATAAAAGGACCATTATATATGCCGTATTTAAAAGGAATGGAAAAACTATATACAAGACGTATTAGAAATTGAACGAGCTTTTGAGTAAGTTTTTACGTTTGATCTTCTATTGAAAAAAATTTCAGAGTAATTTTATGTCGATTTCATTGTTATTCTCTCTTAAAAACTACTGCCTATACATTAGATAAAAGCTTACTATACAAAAAATGTATCCCTTGTATTCTCATTATCAATTCTATTATTGCCTATAAATGGTAATGAAACAACTGTTCGAAAAATATACAAAAATCATGACTGAATGTTGCAAATTCCTCGTGTCTTTTAATTCCTACTAAGCTTGAGGTTTTAGTTACCGATGAAAGCGAATGTATAATTCAAGCTATCATAAATGAACACCAATATTATTACGATGCAATACTTATAATATTAAGATAATCTCAACATTTTCGGTCTTAAATTAAAGTCTTACATCTCATCTTTCATAATCAGTGACCAAGTTATAAATTAAACATTTCTCAACGTCAAAAGATAAAATAACCAAAAGCCGTTGCCAATTCATTGGAAACAAGGTAGCTCTTAAAAGTATGCTTTTTTACATTATTATTTATGAATATTAATAGAAAATTACTAATACTCGCATTCTAAAATAATTTCTTAATCCGGAGGAAGTATTTTTTTCCCCTACTTTTTTCAAAATCAAATTTCCGGGCTTACCATTACGACGAATGAACGTACTGATAAAACGAAAATCTCTTATCCAATGTACTTGTTGACAAGAAATCCAATGGTGATATTGGTAACTATTGAATTCTTCGTCAAAAAATACGTCGGATATAATAGTATTTTTAATTTATTTGCACTCGTTTTTCGCGAGATTTTGAGGGGTTTTCACAATTTTGCTACTCCTTGTATGATATATGAGCAATGTCGATATTTCTTGTATTGATACAGTCTGATTATCTCAAACAGTTTTGTAATAATTTTATTTACTTACTTCGGAATTAATTAATGCAGATCTTATACCTTAAATAATTTTTTTGTGAGACATTACCACTTCGTAAGTCGCTGGGATCGTGGTAGTCATATATTTTCATGTTCCGTGGTTTTGAATAATAAATTTTTAAAATTTTCAATGCTCGCTCGAAATCATATCTTAAGACCCTATTCATTGAAAACATTTTTTTGTACTTGTTTGTAAAACTTTGATCAAGGTGTACAAACGTATTACAAACTACTAGTCACTAGGGTGTCCGTTATTTCCCGACTTTTTTGTATTGCTTCTCCCCCCACCTAGATGTCTTCTATTTGATAAGACAATGAGAAAGCCGGGTTATAGAGTTCGAAAAAATGATTTTAAGGTGGCCCCCAAGCGGCTTGAAGCTTACATGTATTTTAAATGGGAAAAACTTAAAAATTTGATTCTCAGCGATAAAAATGATGAAAAAATTTGAAAAAATTCAGCAACCCATGTATTTTATGTATTTTTTGACGAGGAATCGATTGGTGATCTTGAATTTGACCTTGAACATAACCTCAAAGCTACAGAGAACCAAAAATCGTTTTTTTCACAGTGACCCCTATTTTTTATTGCAGATTCGAAAAGAACGGAAAGTTTCATGTCTGATTATGTCTTTCGATTTTTTTTCAAGGGTATTCAAAAGGCGCTGCAGATATAGATAAAGCCCTAACTAGTAAAAACTCGAAAATTGCACGCTAAAATTAGGGTTTTATTTGTATCTGTAGCATCTTTATAATGCCCTTGAAAAAAAATCAAAAGACATAATTTGACTTGAAATTTTCCGCTCTTTTCGAATCTGCAATAAAAAGTGGGGGTTACAGCAAAAAAACGATTTTTCTCAATATTTCGTTCGCTGTAGCTTTGAGGTTATGTTCAAGATTAAATTCAAGGTCACCAATCGATTCCTCGTCAAAAAATGCATAAAATACATGGGTTTGCGAATTTTTTCAAATTTTTTCATTATTTTTAACGCTGAGAATCAAATTTTTAAGTTTTTCCCATTTAAAATACATGTAAGCTTCAAGCCGCTTGGGGGCCACCTTAAAATCATTTTTTCGAACTCTATAACCCGGCTTTCTCATTATCTTATCAAATAGAAGACATCTAGGTGGGGGGAGAAGCAATACAAAAAAGTCGGGAAATAACGGACACCCTACTAGTCACTGAGGACTTAGAATTTAGAATTCATTACGCGAGTAAAACTTTTCACGTTTTCTTCTTGATTGTTGAGCAACCTCTAAATATTAATTTCAATCGCTAAAAATTTATGGAGCTTCCTCTTTTTACTTTATAAATAACAATAAAAGGGTGGGCAAGCAAAAATAAATAGTACTTTACGATACTAGTGGCATAAGCGACACTTTTTGGCATGGCGTAGTTTAGGACCCTCGCTGCGCTCGGGCCCTAAACTACGCCATGCCAAAAAGTGTTCCCTGTGTCACCTCCTAGTTTTTTGTAACTGAGCTATCATTGAGTCAATTGCGCGGTACATTATAACTAAAAGTGTATCGAAAATATAGAATATCCATTTTATATGTGCAAACTCTACAATAAAAGTCTTGTATCAAACCATAAACGTGTATCTGAGATTTTGGTCAGAGTAAGATAAGTGCGCCGGTATTATTTAACAAATAGTCCCGACGTAACACATTTTGACTTCAGCTACAATATAAAAGGTGTAAGCTCTTCAATCGCGTATTAATTTAAATTTGCTTTTGTTTTTCAATTTGCCAAATTTTACACATGCTAGACAAAGTTGAGCTCGAAAAATAATTATATAGCCTTAATGAGCACAAAATTACCTTGTTTTTTCTTGATTATTTCTATTGTAAAAGCCTCCAGAGTGCTCATGTCGCTTTGGAACCCATTTCTATTGAAAATTTTGACAATCTCCAACATAAAAGCTCCGTATCACTTTTACTATTGAGTCTTTCTAAACTGAGCTCGAGCTCAATGACATATTTTGCGATATTTGATAAATTACGGAAAAATGCCAACTTGGGAGTTCTAAAAAAAGGATTATACTCAGGATCGATAAAGTCATTTTTTTGTGTATGAGAATAAAATTAAAGTACATAATAATTATTACCGTTTGAATTTGTCAGAAAAAATCCTAAACTTTGGCAGTGTTAAAATTCTTTTTGGATTTTTTCTGTTTTTGTTTTAGAAATGTTTAAGAAAACTTTAACAGTAATACTATCGCTCTTTAGGCAATTTGTTTATCAAAGTATTTTTGATATTTATCAAGTTTTTTTACGTAGTTGTTCGGTTGAGGAGTATGTAAGTCAATAAATTCTAGTACTCCGGCTAAACATTCATTTGTAACTTTGTGCTCTACTGCCCACAAAAAATGCAAATAATTACGTCATTAACGATTCTCAGGAGATACTTGACGATGTCGGCAGTAAACGCCATTCGATGAAATGGCCAATCGCTATCGAGTGAGCACGATCCAAATGTCCTTTTGCAGTTTTGGACCTGCGCGAAAACAATCAATCAACGAATATCTAGATGAAGTCTTTGACGACTCGTTAAATACCACCCGTATTTTTCCATAGGAGTCGTTGGCTTTGTAATCGCCATGAAGAAGAATGAAATAACCTCAATTATTAGGTTGAAATGATAAATTCATGAGGTTTTTATACGTTTCCATAAAATCAGAATATTTAGTAAAAATAGGATGATCTCTTAATCTTTTTCCCAAGCTCAGGAGGAGATGCGATGCAGAATTAAAATTGGACTGCAAATATTGCCCTTGATCAAGTTTAAAAAAATTTTTTTTTTTAACTGGAATCTTCTTATTTAAAATCTGTCAGTACAAGACAATAATTAAATACATTTAGCGTGCATTGAGTGAATAGTGTGAGTCTGTAGGGAGCGCCACTGTGCACTGGACAGTTTTTAGCGAATTAATTTGTGGGTTTGTCTTAAAATGGCCGGACCGAGTTTAGCTGATTTACAGCCTCTGTACCTTTTTGAGTCTCGACCGTATGGGAGGTCGGGCCAACGTCGACGCCAGACGGTTGGAGTGAATCGACACTCGTCGATCTCCTCTCTTGTCGTCGGGATCCTGAGGTCTCCCCGAATCACCTCTTTTGGCTCATACCAAGGTGCGTCCATCAAACATTGAAGCACTTGGCCTGAAATCGCTCGATAATTTGGATATTTAAGCTTGCCGCTTTGCCCCAGAGCTGACATCCGTACGTCCAAATCGGCTTCAGTATTGTCTTGTATACCAATACCTTGTTTTCCTGAGAAAAGGCAGAGTTTCGACCAATCAGCCAATACAGCGAGCGCAGTTTGAGGCCCAGTTGCTTTCTTTCCGACCATATATGCGCTCTCCACATCAGGTGGCGGTCGAGGTGCAGGCCCAGGTATTTTACCTGGTCGTTCCCGGGATCGGGCGACCATAGAGAAACACCCGAGGGCAAGTCTCTCTTCTGAAGGTGAAAGTGACGTGTACAGATTTATCTGCATTGACCTTGACACGCCATTTGCTATAAGCCGCTCTTGGACATTCTCAAGGTGGTTTTAGATTTTTTGGGAGACCATAAATGCCTCCGAGTGGGCCGCTAGGAGTCGCGAGGAGGGCGGTATCATCTGCATGAGTAGCTGTAAGTGAACCTGTGGCAGAAGGTAGGTCTGCTATAAACAGCAAGTATAGGGTGGGCGCGAGTATACTACCTTTAGGCACGCCGGCGTTGATGTTGAATAGCTCTGTGATTTCGTTGTTTTCTTTCACTCTTTCACGCTTCTTTCCACTGAGCGGGAAAATGGCACAAGCGCAAGCACGCGTTAAAGACATGCGTCAAGTATCTTATCGCAATCTGGGGGAGCTCCTTGATCATCTTTCCTGTCAGTTGGTCGTGCCCAGTCCGTTTTTCTTAATTTGATGTCTGAGATTAATTTCTCGACCTCCTTAGCATCCGTAGATTTTATTTGAGTATTTTCTGTCGGAGGGAAAATATTTGAGTTGAGTAGTAATCCCTCATCGTCCTCCGAGATTTCTCTCAGGTTTGGCAGGAAAACATTAGCGAGATGAGCAGCAAACACCATTCCTTTCTCCTTAGCGGTACGATATATCTGCCTGTGGCATCTCTGCGAACAGAGTTGATGAACATTTGATCGCAATGTACTTTGTAATCAGAGAGCATTTTTGGGTCGTGAAGCTCGTCCACTTCCCAAAAACGTTGAAGTTCACAATTAACTCATGTTTGTGACTCACAAGGAAACCTTCTCACCTTCGGGTCATGGATTTGCTCCAAAATTTTTTTTGGGGTCTCCTGGTTTTCTATACTAAAGCTCTCTGTATTTAGTTTGATCTCATGGGCCTTAGGGTCCATTTTTTAGAGGATTTTCCGCATCATAAAAACATCTTTGTTATTTTCTATATCGATATAGAAGTACTTAAACGAAAAAGTGCAACGATAAAAAGTTTTTTAATTTTTCAAAGAATCTGCTTGAATTTTTTCAGAATTTTTGGGACCATCTATCACTTAATTTAAGAGGCCCAAATTGGAGGCTTTTTTAATAGATTTTAGGACTTCTTAAAGACACCCCAAAAAAATTTTGGAGCAAATCCATGACCCGAAGGTGAGAAGGTCTCCTTGTCAGTGTCACGCGACGAGTCAGCGCCAGCCTTGGAATTGCTTGCTGACCAAGTAATAGGACGACTGTCCACTTGATTGTCTCCAGAGAATGAAGATTTTCGTAATAATTCTGGGTTAAAATCGACGCAGCATGAAAAAGTCAACTTAGTTTATTGAATGTGATTTGCTGATCAGATTCTCAATTCGTTAAGGGGGGAAAGGCACCTAAAATCTAAAAAAAAATTTTTTTTCATTGACTTTTTTGATAGGATTTTTCCTCGGCTTTCCAGTGCCGTGATCGGAATTTTAAAATTTTAACTGTACCGTGATGTACAGCTTATTTATTACCGATACTACTTAAAGGTAGAAAATGCAAATTCAGTATTCTCATCTTCAGTTGCAAAGAATGACATTAAGATGCAAATATGGGGCCAAGTAGAGGAGAATTAGAATCTCATGTATTCCAATATGGTGTACATTGCTAAACAGAGATGTGAATGAAGCTCTGCCCCCAGTACACGTACGCAAATATCATAAAATTATAAAATGTAGTAATGAAATAGGCGCATTTGGCTTTGTGTGGCTGTCTGGGATAATTGAACATTGTCCTTGTGGGTCCAATACGTTGAAAATTCAAATTGAATTACTGTTCTTTATCGTCCAAAAAGTTTTAAGCAGCCTCAGTGACATGAGAGTATCATTATGACATATTGATGTATTTTGGTTTTTTCAACTCTTGGGCAGTTAGGTTTTATCTCAAAATTGCTTTGTTGCCGTAACTTTCCATGTAAACCGTTTGAGCAAATGAGCTGAAATTTTCAAGGATTGTTCTACATGAGAATGGCTACAAACGCAAGCACTTTCAAAGGTATTGGGATAAATGAGCACTTTTTTCAGGCTATGATGTAGCATAATCTGTCATTTTATCATATATATTAATGAATAAATGTGTATATGTGGCTGGCAAATTGAGTACAACTAATTGAAAAATCTGAAAGTGCTTGGGTTTGTAACCACACATCTAATGATTAAAATGAGACCCCAAGGACCATGATTGAACCATCGGTTCTAGCTGGATCCTACGGCACAGGGGTACCTGTCAGGACTGTGGGATTGCTTCATCGAGGAGGGTTCTATGGTGACTGGGACCTCAATTTTCATATTCCAGAGTGAAAAACTTTGAAAAAAGAGTGAAGAAAACCGAGTTTTCTCTGTATATTCCAAAAAAAATGTTTTTTCCCACTCTAACCTAAAATACGCAACTTTGCCGCTAATTTTAGGCTCTCGTAGGAAAAAATAGTATCTCAAACTGGTGCAGATATGGTTTTTTAACAAAACTCGTTGAGAAATATACTATTTTATCATAATTAATAAATTTTTCATAAACGTAGGTTTAAGGTACCTTTCCCCCCTTAATTGACTTCGGCCACAATTTTTTTGTGATTTTTGTCTCGTATAATTTTCACTGAAAATTTTAGGTCAATTAAATTATATGATTTTAGGCGGATATGATGCATTTAAAAAGAAGGAAAAATTATTGCCATAGTATTCAATGCAACGGTTGTGGACAGGCTCTTTTTATTAAGCCTAGAATCCCAACCACACATGTCGCATCTTATAGCTGTCAAGCAGCCCAATATAAATCATGAAAATTTATTTAAGAAAGAGAATTTGATCTTTCAACAAAATGAAAGTTTACTCGACGTAGTCACTCGAATTATCATAAAGGGATCTAATTAAATAATTAGGTGGCCTCGGTGACGATTTCCTAGGAACCCTAAACTGCTTGCTTTAGGCCCTTATTGCACAAATAACTATTACATTCTTTATAAAATATAGTAAAATGAACAAAATATAAATTTTTTACAGAAGAAAGAGATCTGCAATACTACTGCTACTACTGCTACTACTACAACAACTACTACACTACTACTACTACTACTACTAAAACTACTACTACACTACTACTATTACTACTACTGCTACTCATTCCGGAAAAATGGATAGCCAAGTCTATACAAGAAAATTGCGTATATTACTAAAAACAACCAGATTACTAAAAACAGTCAGATTGCGAAAAGCATTATATAGTTTGATAGAACATTGGGAGGGCGAACTCCCGGATCTCCGGAACTTGTTTTGTCCCAAAGAAATCGATTTTCTTCTAACGGAGGATTTGAGGCTTCAAAATTCGAACCTCAACACTAGTGAAGAAGACCCCGGTATAAAAGTATCGCTCATCGAATTCGTCGTGCGCAGTGGCTACCAGGACGAGCTCTGCCACGACAAAAAAGAAAAGCCATCACTGTTTCGTGCCACGGCGCTTCTCTACGCAGCCCAGCACAGTTTCCCTACACGGGTCTTCCACGATCTGTTCCGAATATACAACAAATTCGACGTGAACTACGAGGATAAAAAGTCGGGAAAAACGCATTTCCACGTGGCTTGTGAGTTGGGACTGTACGAGGTCATGGAGGCGTTCCTCAAGTTGGGCCAGGATCCGAATTACCTCGGGCAATCGAAATCGATCGATCCACCGCTGTTCTTGGTCATAAAGAAGGCCTTGTACGAGCCGCAGTTAGTCAAGCTTCTGCTGGAAAAAGGCGCTAATCCGAATCTGTCCTGCAAAGACGGAATGACTCCTCTGCATGTTATTGGCGTGACGGAGAACGCTTACGGTCTGGCGGAGCTATTCTTCTACTTGTGCGAAGGCAACAATAAAGTTGTGCACATAGATGCCCGACACAAGAACGGTGATACACCACTACACATGGCTCTGAAGAACAACAATTGGGAGATAGCTGAGCTGCTACTGAGACGAGGCGCCGACCCAAACGCGGCTAACATGGAAGGATGTACGCCTCTGCACGTTCTCGCCTGGAAAGAATGCAATCATAACGTGACGAAGGTGTTGCTAGATTTTTGCGATGCCGAGAATCGGCCCCTGCGGATCGATGCTCGAGATAATCTGGGGCTAACACCACTGTACAACACTCTGCTCCATAAGAACGGAAAGATGTTTGAAGCGCTACTAAGACACGGCGCCGATCCGAATCAACCCACCGAAAGTAGGTGGACATCTCTGCACTACATCTGCGGAGGTAACAAAGACGACCTGTGGTGGGCGAATACGATATTCAAGTTTGCTGGAGATAGGGTGCGAGTCGATGTCCAGGACGAGAATGGCGAGACACCGATGCACCTGGCCGTGAGTTCAGGCAACGGAGAGTTGACCAAGCTGCTGCTGACGGTAGGCGCCGATCCGAACGCGGCTAACATGGAAGAATGTACGCCTCTGCACGTTCTCGCCAGGAAAGAATGCAATTATAAAGTGACGAAGGTGTTGCTAGAATTTTGCGATGCCGAGGATCGGCCCCTGCGAATCGATGCTCGAGATAAACAGGGGCTGACACCGCTGTTCACGGCCCTGCTCTATAAGAACGCGACGATGTTTGAAGCGCTGCTGAGACGAGGTGCTGATACAAATCAGCCCGACGAATGGGGGTGGACACCTCTGCACTACATCTGCGGAGGTAACAAATACGACCTGTGGTGGGCGAGTACAATGTTCAAGTTTGCTGGAGATAGGGTGCGAGTCGATGTCCAGGACGAGAAAGGCGAGACACCGATGCACCTGGCCGTGAGTTCCGGCAACGGAGACTTGATCGATCTGCTGCTGAGGAGAGACGCCGATCCGAACGCGGTTAAAATGTAGGGATGGACGCCTCTACACGTGATCGATAAAAACGGCGATATCCATGTGGGCAATATATTTTCCGGATCACCGACGAATTGAAACTGTCGTAATTTGATTGTAACTGATAAGGAACTTTTTATGTAAAAAACAACCTCGATTCAAACCGTCTCAAAACCTGAAGTCTAACATTTTCAAAGGGTTATGCAAGTTTATCGGCTAAAGAAAGGTATTTTTCATGAATTTTTTTCCAGAAAATTCTAACAGATATCGTTTTAAATTATTTTCGGCTTAATCAAGCCTGCATTGAAGTTCAAAATAAATGTTTTTCATTTCATTTACTGTAAATATTCGTGTGTAGTGCAGCCATGTATGCAGACATAAAAGACACAGTGGCCATCATCCAGACTAGTAAGATCTGATGGCTGGTCAGCTGCCTTACCTTGAGTTCAAAGGTGAATTAAAAACTGGGTCGCTCCAGACGAGTTAAGCTTGGAATATTTTTAAATTGTACCGAAGGGCATCCAGTGAGCTAAGTCAGCTGATCAAGAGCTTACATTATCTATTATTTGAATTATTATAAAAATTATTTTATCTACACGCTTTGTAACTTATATTCGAGTAAAAGGATATATTTTGAGCAGGATGTCTTCGCAATAGTTTGTACTAACGCTGATACCGCTAATACTAAGCATACTAAATCTGTATAAGTGCATAATGAACGTTTCACTAAAAATGTTATGTATTACTAGAATTATTGGATACGGTTTGCGTATGGGTTGAAAAATTTATATTATTAATATGAATCAGAGTATGAAACACTGTATACATTCGAGTTATGCAAATGAGAAAATGGCTAATTCATTAACGTAAGTCTTACGTAAAATATATTTATTAAATATCGAAACACGGTTGAATTGAAAATAATTTATGTACAATCTACATTTAAGGACTATTTTCGATTTTTTATGTATTACCAAATATTAAAGTTAGTCTTTTTCGCATACTTTTACTTAAAGAATGTTATATATCTTGATATCAATCGAATTCAGAGAAAAATTTCGAGTGACTTTTTCTTTTCAGAATAATCCAGCTTCAATTACCGCATTGAAAAACATACATTTTGTTCATTTAAATAAAAAACCTAGTTTGAACAATTGTTTGGCCGTTTTTCGGCTTAGCAACATGCCAATCTAGACTTGACAAGTAATTTTAATTAATATTTTGTAAAAAAACTGACAAAACAAATTTTGTTGAGCCTCACGATGCTGGAACTTAAAATATTAGTAAAACTGCAATAATTTTTAATCAACTTCATCAATTTGAAGTATAGCATAATTTTGACAACATTTTTACAATGTAAATAATTAATACCGAAAAAACTTATCCGCGTGGTATCATTATTTCTGAATGTAACTAAAAAATTATTGATATTGTTAATGTAAAGTCCATTTATAACAAAAGCACACATACAAGTAAAAAAAAGCCTAGGCCGTAATATAAAAACCAGTGAATATAATATTTTGCGTTGTGATTTTGATGGAACTGGGATGAATATTAAATCGATTTTACCAATGAATCAATGAGGTACCAATGGCGTATTTACAAAGAAAACCAATGTAGCTGGATCCTCTATGACTTGTCAAACAATGCCGACAATGATAATCGTAAAGGTAAGCCTTACGAAGTGTACATCTTCTTCTGGTTTTAATTTTTTAAGCTTGTCGCAAAATGAAAATGAGGAATAAAAAGGAGTTGACATTATGTTCGTTCATATGCGCGTACTTGGAAGTATTCGTGTTCGTAAAATGAACTTAACGATAATGTACGGATTTTGTATTGATAATAAATCGAAAAAAATTTCATTGTAAAAAAAGATAAAATTATGTCTTTTTTCACGTTAGTGATCATGATTATAACACTGAAATTTACAAATTATTATATAATCGAATCTGCTCGGAACGGTTAGAGCTTCCAAGAAAAAATTTCTTTAATTCTATCCTATTTTGAAATGTTCTTAATTTTGAAAAACATTCATTTTTTACGGAAGTAACAGAAACGTACAAGCAGTTTTTGGAATCAATCAAAAATATGAATTATAATGGAAATTCTCCAACAAATAACCTAAAAACTGACGTAAAAGTATGGTAAAATCATTTAATTAATTATTTTCCATATAAATTGTATGATTCATATTTTTTTCCGTCTCTATTTTCAATCATTGAATCAGAAGGATTTTTCAAAAACTGACTTGCCAAACGGAATTAAAGCAATCGTAAAAAAATCAGGTTTTTTTTTGTTATATAATCTGTAGATAATCACATGAGTCATTATTATTTTCAGTTAAATATTTTTTTAGATATTTGAAAGAGAATTTGAAAGAGAATTTATTTATTTGTGTGTATGATTTAACCAAGGACAGCAATCATTCATGGACAGCAATCCTTCACCTCTTACAGCTACTTAGGTATAATATATAACACATAAGACGCTACGTGGCCGCAGCCAGTAGCAAAAGCATAAGCAAACGTTGAGTTGGTAAAAGAGAAAACAAAATACAGGAGTCCCTCGTATAATGCGGGTTCTTATAACGCGGTTTACCCTATAACGCGGTTTATCGAATGTTCCGACCCCTCATATAACGCGGATTTTTGGAACCCTATAACGCGTATTTACGTAGCAATATTCATTGTTTACGCGTACAATTTTTTTAAATAATATATTTTTTTGACATCGATGTACACGTATTTTTTTGGAGAGTCCTTTCTATCATTTGATTTATATTTTTATTTAACTGCAATGGCACCGAGTCCAAGGAAATCGTTAAAGCCAACGAGGAAAGGCTTGAATCTCGCGGAAAAATTAAAAGTGCTCAATCTTTTGAGAAGTGGTGAACAAGTGGCTGTTATTGCTAGACGTTTCGACGTCAATGAATCGAAGACATGGCAACTTCTGATGTCTTACCTATATTGTACGCTCGGAGCAACCGAGTTACTCAGTCGAAGAGCTTGAAGAAATTTCGAATTACGCTCCTAATGACGCAACGGACATTGCTATTGAGGAAAAATCTTTCGATGCCAAGAGACTTGTTGCAATCATGAATCTCATTCATAGCGCAATTGATACAGCAATTCAGTCTGATCCCCTTGTGGTGCGAAGTTTACAATTTAAGAGACACTGCGAGTCCGCAATTCAAATTTATGAAGAACTTCATAAAGATTTTTTGAGAAGAGTCAAACAATCAAAAATGACGGATTTTTTTAAAAATATATGAATACATGTATAATTTGAAAAAATGTACATTTTTATTTAATTTACGAAATTTTTCATCTCTAATTTTCATGACCAGGAATGGAACCCCCCTTTTCCCATAAATCTAAGGTCCCGTATAACGCGGTTTCACATTACGCGGTACATGTTTGGAACGTAACCCCCGCGTTATACGAGGGAACCCTGTAAAAAAAATAAACATAAACAAAGACAGAGACAGGCAAAGACAAATCAAGCCTCTATCATATGCTGTCACAGAAGCTTCTTGAAGCTCATATTTCTGAAATTCCGTCCACAAGCGCGCCGCTTCAATTGTAAATGAAAAGCAAGCACAGTCCGTATTAACCCTGGTAACGACCAGCTCCAGCTCATCCCTCCTAGAGCTGCCTGCAGGAGCCTTCCGAAACTCAAACTCCGTCGACTCGTAGTCAGGCCTTCCATTGCGCAGCACAGACGAGAGCAGGCCAAGGCAAGCACATTGGATTCTCTTCTCGTAAGGCAGGATGTTAAATTTCACATATTGTGGAGTAATATGTTGCCACCTCCTGAGCCCAGTGAAGAAACGCACAGCAGCGTTTATGCATCGCCTGATCCTAAGGGTCTGCTCCGCCTAGATGCCCAGGAACAACGAAGCACAATAGTCCACAGGCGGGAACACCAACGTTGTGACCAGCATACCCCGAACGTCCGACGCAAGAAAATCACCACACCTTTGCAGGCTCGACATAGTCGCAAAGACGCGGGCAACGATATTACGAAGTTCAAAGTGCATCCAAGATTTTAGTTTCCTACGAAAATTATCAAATATCATTAAAAAACATTATTTGTTTCGAACAAAATGAATAATACATTTGGTATTTATATGGAATAGCCGATTATGATATAATGAATATAACTATATACAGCAAAACGACAATCGATGTTAAACAACTGTCAAATAGTTTGTTATTTGGTCGGTAGAGTTATATTAGTTGTATGTTCTATAGCTTAAGGGGGAAAGGTACCTTAAACCTACATTTATAAAAAATTCATTAAAATTTAAGAAAATATTTTTTTTTAATTATACAGAGAAAACTCTGTTTTTTTCACTCTTTTTGTGATAATTTTTCAGTGAAAATTATACGAGACAAAAATCACAAAAAAATTGTGGCCGAAGTCAATTAAGGGGGGAAAGGTACCTTAAACCTACGTTTATGAAAAATTTATTAATTATGAAGAAAAAAATTTTTTTTGGAATATACAGAGAAAACTCTGTTTTCTTCACTCTTTTTTCAAAGTTTTTCACTCTGGAATATGAAAATTGAGGTCCCCGTCACTATAGAATCCTCCCTGATGAAGCAAGTCCATAGTCCTGAGAGGTACCCCTGTGTCGTAAGATCCAGCTAAAACCGATGATTCAATTATGGTCATTGGGGTCTCATTTTGTTCATTAGATGTGTGGTTACAAACGCAAGCACTTTCAGATTTTTTAATGAGTTATACCCAATTTGACAGTCACATTTATTCATTATTATCATACAAGTTAGAAAGCTCTTCTTTATAATGTTGGTATTTAAAGTCTGCTTTTATGTTGTTGGCATCGTAAAAATTAGTTACAGGGCGAAAAAATTATCGTAGAGGGCTCCATTTTTTTTAAATTACTCGTTGGCAAGAGTACTTTGCGAAAATGTATGTTAGATTTTGATCAACTAATTACTATAGTCCATGGACACGTTCAAACAATCAACTTTTTTCCAATAATTTTCAGTGTTGCGCCCAAACATTTTTGGTAACTTGATATCGTCGCCTCAGCGCAAGAACCGCACAAATAAACTCAAGTGGCAAAAAGGTGCCTTAATCCTATCCTTTTAACATAGGGATAAGGTTGTTTTTGCCCCTTAAGTTTATTTGTGCGGTTCTTGCGCTGGGGCGACGATATTGACTTGAACCCATACATAATATATATGGATTTGAAGAGGACAAAATTTTCGAGGGTGATGCGAACGCAGCGGTGCCAGAATTTACCACTCATGCCATAGAAAAGCGTGCCATAAATGTGCACACTTATGCCACACAGTGCTATAATAGTAATTTATAGCACTGCGTAGCATAAGTTAACATTTATGTTACGCTTTTCGGTGGCATAAGTCGCACATTCTGGCACCGCTGCGTTCGCATCACACTCGCATACCCTCATGCCCTAACCTCACTTTGCGGTACCAGAAAGTGCGACTCATGACTCGAAAAAGGGGGCATAAATGTGAACTTAACACAATGCTATAAAATGTTGTACGATACACGTGCCATGGGGCCACTTTTCGGCCCAGCTATTACTGTTACTTATAGCACTTGGATCATAAAGTACTATTGCCGTGTTAGCAAAATATCTTTTGCTGATCTAGCTGTCCATCCAGCTGGACTTGCACATAAAATTTTTTTCTGTGTAGTATTTAATCACAATTATTAAAATAATTTGATTGCTCAGCTTTAGCAACAATTGTAGCCACTAGTAAAAAATAGTAAAATGAATAAAATATAAATTTTTTACAGACGAATGAGATCTGAAATACTACTACTATTACTACTACTACAACAACAACAACAACAACTACTACTACTACTACTACTACTTCTACTACCACTTAAGCTGCTGCTGAAAAAAGGCGTAATTCAAATCTATCCAACGAATACGGAACTACTTCTCTGCTTGTAGGAGTTATTCTTCTACTTGTGCGAAGGCAACAATTAAGTTGTCCACATGGATACCCCAAACAAGAACGGTGATACACCACTACACATGGCTCTGAAGAACAACAATTGGGAGATAGCTGAGCTGCTACTAAGACGAGGCGCTGACCCGAACGCGGCTAACAACAAGGGATGGACGCCTCTGCACGTTCTCGCCAGGAAAGAATGCGACGATGATGACCTGCCGTGGGCAAATACGTTCTTCGAGCTTGCTCGAGATAGGGTGCGAGTCGAAGGTCGGGACGAGAACGACGACACGCCGTTGCACCTGGCCGCGAATTCCGGCAACGGAGAGTTGACCAAGCTCTTGCTGACGGTAGGCGCTGATCCGAACGCGGTTAACATAGAAGGATGTACGCCTCTGCACGTTCTCGCCAGGAAAAAATGTAATTATCACGTGACGAAGGTGTTGCTGAATTTTTGCGATGCCGAGGATCGGCCCCTGCGGATCGACGCTCGAGATAATGAAGGGCTGACACCGCTGTACACAAGCCTGCTCTATAAGAACGCGAAGATGTTTGAAGCGCTGCTGAGACGAGGTGCTGATCCAAATCAGCCCGACGAATGGGGGTGGACACCTCTGCACTACATCTGCGGAGGTAACAAATACGACCTGTGGTGGGCGAGTACAATGTTCAAGTTTGCTGGAGATAGGGTGCGAGTCGATGTCCAGGACGAGAAAGGCGACACGCCGATGCACCTGGCCGTGAGTTCCGACAACGGAGACTTGATCGATCTGCTGCTGAGGAGAGGCGATGATCCGAACGCGGCTATCATGAGGGAATGAATGCCTCTACACGTTATCTATCAAAACGGCAATATCGATCTGAGCAATATATTTTTCCGGATCCCCAACGAGTTAAAACTGTCGTAATTTGTTCATAACTATTAAAGAAACTTTTTTTAAACAAATCAACCTCGAGAAATCGATTCAGACTGTTTAACAACGTGAAGTATAACATGTTTAAAAGGGTTATGCTAGTTTATCGGCTAAAGAAAGGTATTTTTCGTGAATTTTTTTCCGCAAATTCTGACAGGTATCGTTTTAAATATTTTTGAACTTAATCAAGCCTGTATTGAAGTTCAAAATAAAATGTTCTTCATTGCATTTACTGTTAATAGTTTTATGTGGTGCAGCCATGTATGCACATGGAGAGAAAATATATGCGTTTGCGGGAGGACCTGTAGTAAGCGAAAATCGCTGGAACGCTTGCCTGACTCAATCGCTGGCCGTCCGGCAATGATCGCCGGAGACTCCGCGCTAGGACTTGAGTCGAAATAGGGCCGTGCGGCATTATTTAGTCTAATTGTTAAATTAATAACTCGCTGAAAAAGTACCTGAATTCGCTTAAAAAAATTAATGAATCCATTATTCTGATAGAAAATTGTCTCAGCTTTACAAAGGTATGGTCAAATTTTCCGAAATTTTCATTTTTTCCCGATAAAATCGCCGGGAAACCTTCAAAGTCGAATATCTAACAAAATAGGTCGACTCCAGTCCCAGCGTGCGACTGGCCAAAGCGATGCTGGAGTCTCCGGCGGTCATCACCGGATAGCCAGCGATTGAGCCAGGCAAGCGTTCCAGCGATTTTCGTTTACTACAGATCCCCCCTCAAACGTGTATATTTTCTCTCTGTGCAGGTATGGAAAAAACAGCGGCCAGCATCAAGACTAGTAAGATCTGATAGCTGGTCAGCTGCCTTACCTTGAGTTCAAAGATAAATTAATAGTACTTTACGATACTAGTGGCATAAGTAACCCTTTTTGGCACGGCATAGTTTAGGGCCCGAGCGCAGCGAGGGTCCTAATAGTTAGGCCCAAAAGTGTCCCATTTGTCACGAGTATCGTACAATATTTTATAGCACTGTGCTAAGTTCACATTTATGCCCCCTTTTCCGATGGATAAGTCGCTCTTTCTGGTGACGCGAAGTGAAGTTAGCGCACGAGCGTATGCGAGTGTGATGCGAACGCAGCGGTGCTAGAATGTGCGACTTATGCCACTGAAAAGCGTGCCATAAATGTGAACTCATGCCACGCAGTGTTATAAAAAATCAAAAACTGGGTCGGTCCAGACGAGTTAAGCTAGGAATATTTTCAAATTGTACCGGAGGGCATGCAGTGAGCTCCGTAAGCTGATCAAGAGCTTAAATTATCTATTATTTGAATTATTATAAAAATTATTTTATCTACATGCATAATTGTAACTTGAATTCAAGTAAAAGGATATACTTTGAGCAAGATATCTTCGCAATAGTTAGTACTATCGCTGTTACCGCTAATACTAAGCATACTAAATCTGTATAAATGCAACTAAATGTTCATTTAAGGAGATCTGTACCCCACAAAGTCGAAAAATTTATTTAATTTATATCTTTTTTTCCAAATCGAATATCGAAAAACGGCTCTGGGGGAGCATTCATTTTGTTGCTCTGAATAGCTGGTAAAAATTTTTACTAATTCTACCGACCGGATTTTTCGGAAAACGTGTTTGAAATTTTCACACGTTTCCCTGGCTTGAAATTTTCAAACACGTTTTACCAGCTATTCAGAGCAACAAAATGAATGCTCTCACAGAGCCAGTTTTAGATATTCAATTTGGAAAAAAAGATATAAATAAAACAAATTTTTTCGACTTTGTAGGTTAGTAAGTGGGGTACAGACCTCCTTAAATAAAAAGCCTAGTTTGAACAATTGTTCGGTGGTTTTCCGGCTTAGCAACATGCCAATCTAGACTTGGCAAGTAATTTTAATTAATATTTTGTGAAAAAACTGAAAAAAGAAAATTTTGTCGCGCCTCACGATGCTGGAACTTAAAATATTAGTAAAACTGAAATAATTTTCAATCAACTTCATCAATTTAAAGTATAGTATAGTTTTGACAACATTTTTAAATTTTATAGTACTTTACGGTACTAGTGGCATAAGTAACACTTTTTGGCACGGCGTAGTTTAGGGTCCCAGCGCAGCGAGGGTCCTAATAACTGGGCCGAAAAGTGTCACATATGTCACGAGTATCGTACAACATTTTATAGCACTGTGCTAAGCTCACATTTATGCCCCCTTTTCCGAGTCATGAGTCGCACTTTCTGGTACCGCAAAGTGAGGTTAGCGCACGAGCGTATGCGAGTGCGATGCGAACGCAGCGGTGCCAGAATGTGTGACTTATGCCTACGAAAAGCGTGCCATAAATGTGAACTTATGCCACGCAGTGCTATAAATTATTTTACTCACATACGCTCGTGCGCTAACCTCTCTTTGCGGTACCAGAAAGTGCGACTCATGACTCGGAAAAGGGGGCATAAATGTGAACTTAGCACAATGCTATAAAATGTTGTACGATACTCGTGCCATGGGGACACTTTTGGGCACGGCGTAGTTTAGGACCCTCGCTGTGCTCGGGCCCTAAACTACGCCGTGCCCAAAAGTGTTACTTATGCCACTAGTATCGGAATAGTACTTTGAAAATACAGAAGTGTGTAATGAAAGTTTCAATTTATACTGAATATGTTAGTAGTTATACGAGAATTGAGAAATTTGGTATTCATATGGAATATCCGATTATGATATAGGGTATTCGTACCAATCAATGACCGGGTACCAGTGAATGACCACATGATCAATTATCACTTATAACTTGAATTTACGAATTTTCATCTAATTTACAATAGTTTTCCAACACGAAACAATGTTGTACCTATAATTTTAATCAACTTTCAACCCATATAAGTTGTAAAAACTACGCATAAAAAAATATTGAAAATTTTTTGTGGTCATTCACTGGTACGAAGCGTTGATTTGCATACGACCAATAAGTGACCGATCTTTGAGAATACAATAGTATACAGGTTAAGTTTATTATCAATCTATTTGTATTGATTTTTAAATAAAACCAATTCAATCAGTACTAATTCGACCACTACTGAACTAGTAACAATTATTTACGAATAGTATTGATTATCTAAACGAACGGTAATGTTTAATTTTGTAAAAACGATATAGTATGATATAGTATCGGTAGTACGGTGTAGTACGATATAGTATCGGTCATTTACTGGACGTCGACCGGTCATTCAATGGAGATATTTTCTGCAAGTGGTCATTAACTGGCGTTTTTAAGGTGACACGGTAAATCACAATTTTTAATAATATTCACGATACTAAAATGATTTTTCAATATTTTTAATTGATTGAACACTTAATTAACTATGCGATGATATATTTAGTTTTTATTTAGTGGCAATCATTGAATTTTTGCGGTTCTTCAAAACTTAAAAAACAACAACTCGGTCATTCATTGGTGCGGTTACCCTAATGAATATAACTATATAAAGCAAAACGACAATCGATGTTAAACAACTGTCAAATAGTTTGTAATTTGGTCGGTAAAGTTATATTAGTTGTATGTGCAATAGCTAAAATACGCCATTATTAAAAAATACATGTAATCATCAAGAAGTCAAATTTATTTAAATAGCTTAGTCGGTCAATTTTAAAACTTTAGAACATTACATTTGCTTCGTTGTAATAGTAAAGAAATACATATAAAAACAAATAATAATAATAATAATAATAATAATAATCATAATAATCATAATAAGTATATAAAAAAACCAATAAAACTATATGTGTACAACCAAAAAAAAAATTTGTATTTAAAGTGATTTTATTAGATTTCTTAGACCACAATCAAAAAACTGCCCAAGCTTGACGTTTCAGTTACTTGAAACGGTTTATTTACAGACAAAAAAGAAGAAAGAATCTGACCAGTTAGTTTACTTCCAGTTGCATATTCGAGGGTCATATAAACTGCATTGGTTAGATCGTTTCAGTTTCTGGGTCACCATCAATGAGAACATTTTTTTAATTAGGTAACTAAAGTTGTTGCCGAGAAAAAATACTTCAAATTTTTCAAAGAAATCACACGCTTTTCTTGACAAATTCTAAGACTTTTTTGTTATTTTAAAATTTTTCGTAGAGTTCATACTTATTGAGATAAAAAATCGCAAAGATTCATTGCTTGAAATTGTTTAAATTTGAATCGTTTATAGCTCGTTAACAATAGATTTTAGAGAAAATTTGCAAGAGCACTTTTTTGGTTAAAATGACCCCAAAAACCGTAAAAAGTGGGTTTCAGGTCAAAAAGTTAAAATTTTCATTTTTGCTATGTTTTTACATTAAGGTGATGCCTTGGCCACAATTTTTACCGACCGAGCACAGAAAATGTATATTGAAATAACTTTTTTACGAGACCGATTTTCGAAAAACGGCTCTGTGGAGCCCTCCGTATTGATGCTGGGAACATCTGCACCAAATTTCAGCCAATTTCATCGGATAGTTTTCCCGGAAAACAGGCTCGAAATTTTCGACTACTGTTTGCAGGATGAAAAATTTTGATTCTGTTTTCCAGGAAAACTACCCGATGAAATTGGCTGAAATTTGGTGCAGATGTTCCCAGCATCAATACGGAGGGCTCTACAGAGCCGTTTTTCGAAAATCGGTCTCGTAAAAAAGTTATTTCAATATACATTTTCTGTGCTCGGTCGGTAAAAATTGTGGCCAAGGCATCACCTTAACTTTTCTTAAAAACTGTTTGGTCAAGTTTTTCCAGTTTCTGAGCTATGTTTTAGTACATACTGAACAATCATCTCCTAGTTTTTGAAAAGATTTTATCGATGCGTTTTTTTAAAATCACACAAAATAGCGTCATTTCGACACGCTAGCATAGGGATCCCATGTTGAAGTACCGAACTTTGATTAATTATATTTCGGAAATGGTTTGGTTAAAGTTCCTGAAATTTCTCACACGTATGAAAAGCACTGTCAATAATATGTGGTTAAAATTTCAAGACCCTTTATCGATAGTCATTTTTTTGAGGGACTACCTTAATTTGCGGGTCTATTTCAAACCTTGTAAGACGCAGCTTTCGCAGAGTAATCGTTTTCATTCGCGGTTACATCATTTTAACATTTATGATTTTCATAATTATTAATAATGAATTAAAGGTGACGTTACAGTTCTGTGAAAAATACAAAACAGAGTTTTTGGAAAATTGGAAAAAAAGTGTACAATGTACACTTTGTTTATACACTGTACATCTTGAACCCCATCTAATTTTAATTTTTTGAGATCCTCTCACAAATGAAAATAAGAGATACATATAAGAGATGCGCATAAAGTTTTACCTGCTCCGATGATAAGTCGCGGGCATCCACAAAGATATATAGCTACTGCAAGATACGTGTAAATTATAAGCAGACGCCGATGATGGCAGCTCGCACTAGAGTTCGAGTGCGCCTTCGCGTATAAGCCAGCCCCGCCGCGTGACTGGAGCAGCTACAGGTGGGACCACGTATCGATCGGTGCCAAGTACATTTACGCGCACTACGAGATACTGCCGTTCGGGTAATGCGAGCGGAAAATCATGAATGAATATAGACGCGTGCCAATAAGCGTACACCTGTCGACATCTCGAGCACGAGCGTTCGTAAGTAATCCGAGAGTCGGAGGGGGTAAACATGGCCGACGTTATTAAGCGGAATGACGCGTTAAGTATATCGGGGCTAAGGTAAACGATCTAATTATGGAATAATTGAATGAGCTAAAATGGTGTTACATTGATTCGTACGTATCTTGCGTGCTATGCGAGTTGTTCTGCTAAACGTCGGCATGAAGCACAAGTCTCAAGCTTCTGCTTAGATCGAAGATCACATAAGTTCGTGGTTGTTGTAATGTGTAAAATCTATTTTTATTTATTTGCAGATAGATGATAGTTTCATCCGCGTAAACATGACGATGGCAGCGAGCAAGGCTCCTTGGAGCGCTGTCGAGGGCCCAGAGTCTATCGTTCGGCACATCGAAATTAACGGTACATGTGTGATTCGAGTTAAAAAAGCCGTTAGTGATACTACAAACTTCAAATTATTACACCTATAAATATTGTGAATAATACAAGTAATGATGGCAAAGTCTTCGCTAATTTGGTACTTACATTTCGACTTGTTATGTATACATCATCTTGGCGTTTCAACATTTATACTTTTTGAATTTTATGTACCCATTGTATTTTTTAAAGCTCTGAAAAACTGCTGAATATAACTGGTTGAAGACACATAAATTACCAATTTTTTGATATCAGCCCAAACTTTCTTGATATGGTAATCAGCAAGTAGCGACAAGTCGATCTTCAGCTCAAAAATAAGTCCCGCCTCTTCGATATTAACAAGGCCCATGCCATTTTTCTCGTGGGAGGAGCTTCAGTATAGCGCCGATTATCGGGGCTGATCTAACTACTGATCTTCCAAAACAGTCTCATAATTCGATATCAGCGTTATTTTACTTGATCTAGTGTACGTATGATTTGATTTTAAATTTATCACTTGTGGTTTTGGAATTCTATTATGCACATCGATTCTTGACAATGCCCACATTTTTTATTGTTCTGCACTTGAAGGGCTACTTAAATATTATACTTTTCCAAATTATATATAAATTATGAATTTATTTTTAAAATTAAAACTTCGGTTTTTCGTGCATTGAATTTTTCCCCAAACAAAGAAATGTTTGTTATCACTTTTCTTTTTTAAATTATATTCATACATTTTTAACTTTGTTATCGTGTCCTTTACGACATGATAATTGCCACAAGTCAATTTATACGCACCTACATAAAAAACTTTATTTTACTCTGTCTGTAGTATATCAATGATTGATATAGCCTCGTCGAGAGGTGTTGAGGCTTCCATCAACACCTCCCACTACCTCATTCCACCTTCATGCGCGCGCAGAGTACCATCGGAGCTGTTGCATCCACAAGTCAGTGGGCGGTGCACATCAGTGATCAGTTGCGACTCATCTGCCAAGTGCGTTACGACTCATTCATATTCGTAAAAATCCGAATCATCATATTATTCAACTCGATTGTCTGATTAAATGGTGGTCTAATTGAATGAAAATGATCTGAGTATTAATCAAAGAATATTTGTGAATTCTCCAGTATTTTCTGCGGCGAAAAAGAAAATTTTTCTATATTAGTTTCTCGCTCGCTCACCCCCTTTCTCTGTCTCTTGCTATGGTTTAACGCACGCAAACGAAAATTTGTTTCTATTCAGTTACAACTAAGGTAAATATGTAATCGTCTTTGCTTTTTAATGTAAACGTTTTTATGTTTTAATTTCAACTTTTATCGGTCTTTGATTTATTAAAATATTTGACTTCACTTAGTTTTGTATTAATTAATTTAATTTTTCGAAACAAAGTTAGCCATTGACCAATAGAGGCCGAAATATTGATTTCATGCTGTTTTACTTTTTTGCACGCGTCAAATTTAATTTATGCAGAATCACGTGCTATTTGATATTTACGTCGATTGACGCATACGAGGGGTACTAGGTCAGACACGCGACCATGTGATACTTTTACCTTTGGCACACTGATTTAGATTTTTTTAAAAAGATATCGGAGAAATTAGAAAGAGAAAAGACTTGAATTTGTTTTGTTGAGCATTAATTATAATTGACCATATCTGCATCCTGTATTTGTAGAGCAGTAGTAAACGATGATGATTATTGTGTTTTATACCGCTCGACTCTTGAAGTATATTGTCTACATTCAATCGTGGCTATTTATATACTGAGAAATTTTTCATTATTTGGGAAAACCTATTGTGGCCTATCTTTGGTGGGCCCAATCGTGAAGTTTTTTGAATTATTTCGTAGCATTCGAAGGATCCAAAAATACGATGACATTTTTTCCATAAATTCTCATTGTTTGTTCTTTCCTCAAATCAAATTACATGAAATTTTTAATTATGAAATATTGGTCTATTTATAAAATCGTTACATAGGGATTCAATTTTGACTACCATATATCATTTATTTAAAATATACAAAAGATTATCCTTAAATTTAATATTCTAAAAAAATTTATTCACATCTTTTTTGCATCTTACGTTTCAGACTGAATTGATACATGGATTGCCGATGGGTCATGCAAGTACTTGTGCACCTTGGCGTACTTTTGGAAAATCTATTAGGAAACCAAACTTACCAGATATATTAGAAATCGATGAATTTCCGAGTAAGTTTTTACCTATGAACTTGCACATTACGAACTAATTTTTTATTAGTAATAAGTACAATTAATTTCGTTATTATTCGACTTTATATTGTTTTAACGTTCTTCAATTTATGAATCATAGAAGACTTGAATCGAAGTTCATACATTAACGCTTTTAAAATTTTTCCGTGTGTCAACATGAATTTCAACGTGAAAATTATATGACTTAAAATCAAATAATTAGGATTGTTCTGCATTGTTTTGAGTTAAAAAGTCTGTACTTCAAAATCAAATATTTTTAATAAAAGTAATGAGTTTTATTATTTCGCTTTACAAGTTTCGAGTACTCACTTTCCGTGGCACAAGTCCAGATGAAAATTCGATTTTAATATAGAAATTTTTCGTTTTTGATGTGAACTTTTTCGAGTACTCGCATATACCTAGTCACGGCGTCTAGAGCCCTACAAACGGCTATCAGATGAGCATCACTTTTACTGTTGCTTGTTTTTCCGAAAATTTAGTTATCCAGCAATAAGCAATGTAACAAATTTTTTTTTTTCCGAGTTCCAACGGTGAGATTTTTATCGTTGGACAGTACAAAGCATCTGACTGATAAAATACTTTTGATCGCACTGGTAATAAACATCTTAAAGATTAAAATGTTTGCCTAATCATCTATTTCATGTGGATATCTTATTTCGAAACAATCTTACGAGAAAACAAGGTCCGAGATTCATCTTAAATGATCAGAGAGTTTTAACATTTTTAAATGAAACATTTTGAATTTTACATTTTGAATGGTTGATCCGAGTGCCTGAAATTAAGTTACTTAGGCAGATTATAATATTACTAATTATCAATCATAGATAATGCAATTACAACAAAATTAGACAAATCATAATATAAATGTTAAATTGTGAATACCAATAGAAGAAATATAAATCCTAACAATTGCTTTTACAGCAGCTACCATCCAAATTAACGAACGACGACGGAACGAACGACGGGAATCTGTTGGACGCAGCCGTAAGAATACTTTGGGGGGTCAGAGGGTGATCACAAAGTGGTTTTTTTGGAAATAATTGCTCGAGCACAGGGTTGCATTAGATGAAGAAAGGTTACACTCATAAACATCATTAGATCGTCTCAGATAAATTACTTTGCAAGTATGTACATATTTTTACCCAAGAGCATAGCGAATTTTTTAATGTGAATCGTCGATTTCTCATGTTGCAGTTCAAAGCAATGGCATTTTTTCCTCGAATAGGTCGTGTGTGCCGAAATTTTGATTACATTTTACCCGATCTCGATGACACATCCCACGATCTCCATATCTTTTTTCCTGACTACCGAAATATGGACATGCACCAGCTTGCACGCAAAAGTGACGCAACCGGGATAGAATTTTTCTTTCTCTTTATGATTGGCGCTCCTTTGGATGATGAAAACGAGCGCGGTTTAACGCCCATAATGGAGGCTATAATTCATAAAAACGACACGATTCTCAAATGTTTGATAGAAGCTGGGTTAGTCAAAATATAATGGAAATTTTTTTTAAATAAAGAAATAAGCTCAATACTTATCATTTGAAATTCAGCGCGCAGGTAAATTACGCCAATAGCAAAGGCCTGACGCCCCTCCTCGTGGCCTGCAACACGGGCAACATCGTGGCCTTGAATAATCTGCTGTCTCACAATGCCGTCGCCGATGCGAGAACGATCGAAGGGAATCTGGGAGCGCTGCATTTTCTCACGGCGAGCAAGTTCAGGCAACCATACAAAATGTCGTCACTAATATTCTGCTATTATGCCCAGAAGCTTTACCAGGCTGGGGCTAACATCGACGGTCAGGATAGTGAAGGACAGACGCCGTTACATTACGCGATGAAGACCAACGATTTTGAAATATTCAAACTTTACATCGATCTCAAGGCGACAACCTCGTTCCTAACTAGCGACAACAACACGATGCTGCACGAGCTGATGGTGGATTCTGGACAGCTGACTAACGATCAGGAACAAATGGCAGAGATACTACTGAACGAAGGTAAAAACTAGCGAATTTGAATTTGGTTTGAATGCATTAATGATTAATTTTGCATGTATAGGAGCCAATATAAATGCGGTCAACGATAAAAGCGAAGGACCACTGCATTGTGCAATAGTTAGCGGCCGACGGAAAAAAGTTGAGTTTCTGCTGAAGCACGGAGCCGATCATGATAGATGGTGGTCGAATAGTCTAGGTTCGGCGCTACATCTCGACAACGACTGGAGCGTCGGCTGCGACCGTTCGGCAACCTGCTCCGCGACTCATCATCCGGACGAGCTGACGCTGCTCAACTCGGCCATAAAGCTCGGCAAAGTCGAGGTCGTTGAATACCTCATACAATACTTGGGATTCGAGGAGGTCGAGCGGCCGAATCGAATTGATAGTCACGATGCCGTCAAAACGCCTCTGTTTTATGCGCTTCCATCGGTGGAGATAGTTCAAATTTTATTGGATGCTGGTGCCAACTGCAAAAGGTATACTTGACTCATTCCATTTGCCATATTTATTCGATTATGAATGGTGCAATTTGTGGGGCGCCGTCTAGCAGTGACGTGTCTGATTAGTCAATGCATATGTGCATGTTCGTGCGTGTAGTGAAATACGGTGTATTTAGTGTACATTTATGCCATAAAGATGAAGCGGAAGAATCTTTTAAACGATGGTGAAAAACATTTTTTTTTGTAGAAGCTTTTGGCCACAATCGTTTATTAACTTTTGTTCAGGTCTATTTAAAAATTAAAAAATAAGTTTTTATTTTTGAGGAGAAAGTACTTACAAGGAGACCACCCCAACTCCGGGTCATGGATCTGGCCCAAACACATAGAAGGTACTTTGGGCACCTAGAAAACATGCCCAGTACGTTTAGTTTGATCTCATAGGCCTCTGGAAGAAGTATAATGCACATGCTACATTTAAATATTAATTATATGTAAAAAAAACCCTTCTATCATCACTTAATGTCTTCATGCGTATGAAATTAGGTTCAAGCTCTCTCAATATACTTGAACTAACTCTCTTTCATGTCCTGAACACATTGAAAAAGATTCACTAATCCAGCTTTAGTTATTAACTGTCATAATCTGACAAAAGCGATCAAATTAGAGCCAAAACAGGCGCCAATATGCACTTACGTCTACAATATAATTAAAAATATTTGTAAAATACAAACTCTTGTTGTTGATCCTTCTTCACCATCTCTTGACACGCAATTAGAGTAATTTTATTTAATCATGAGTGATAGTGTGGCTTCATGATGATACCACACCATATCAACGAGCATTGGCGCCAAGAAATCACTGTAATAAACAATTTCTCTATTATTGAGCGACAATGCTTGTTGATATGGTGTGGTATCATCATGAAGCCACACTATCACTCAAGATTAAATAAAATTACTCTAATTGCGTGTCAAGAGATGGTGAAGAAGGATCAACAACAACAGTTTGTATTTTACAAATATTTTTAATTTTATTGTAGACGTAAGTGCATATTGGCGCCTGTTTTGGCTCTTATTTGATCGCTTTTGTCAGATTTTGACAGTTAATAACTAAAGCTGGATTAGTGAATCTTTTTCAATGTGTTCAGAACATGAAAGAGAGTTAGTTCAAGTATATTAAGGGAGCTTGAACTTGATTTCATACGCATGAAGACATTAAGTGATGATAGAAGGGGTTTTTTTACATATAATTAATATTTATATGTAGCATGTGCATTATACTTCTTCCAGGGGCCTATGAGATCAAACTAAACCTACTGGGCATGTTTTCTAGGTGCCCAAAGTACCCTCTATGAGTTTGGGGAAGATCCATGACCCGGAGCTGGGGTGGTCTCCTTGTTAGTAACAATTTGACCTCAGCCTTTTTTCTATGCATTGTACAACGGTTTATTTCCAATTTCTTACGGAGAGTTTTGCATTATTAATAGGGGATCAGAATAGTTTTTTTCAATATTTTGATTGCGCATCAAATGCAATTCAGACCAAAAGTTTAAAGATACATCGATCATTACAAAAGTTACGTCCTTTCTTATAATTTGGAAAATTTTAAAAAGTACATAATAACTCAGAAAAATTCCAATGTCCAAAAAATATTTGGCTATATCATGCTCAGTTGATATATCATGTTTTATTTTCAATATTTTATAATATTATATTTTTGATGAGAAAACCACTTTATAATTTATTGAGAGTAGTTATATACCACTTTTTTACATAAAAATTACACCTCAAAGCTCTCTAAAATGTGAAAAAAATATATAGCATACGTCTCTGGATTTAAAAATAGCTTATTTTTGCTATATAATTATTTTTGCACTCTGGGCTAGATCTAAACCAGAATTTTCATGGTAGAGATCTATATGTGGGATAAAGATAATTAATTAATAATAAATATTAATTATTATTCACAAGTCAAGCAACGAATTATTTATTAAACTTTCTCGCAGAGTCGGTGCGATAACTATGGAAGTCGATCGGTAACTGATTACATGTATACCGTCGAATTCTCGAATTAATAAAATAACAATTGAAGTCTCTCTTGAATGTAGCCGCCACATATAGGTCAATCCAAAATCGTTGTAAAGATGCTTTTTATGGGTTGATCGACCTACAGATCTCTATTAACAAAATTCTGGTTTAGACCTAGGGCCGAGTGCAAACATGCTGAAATAGAAAAAATAAGCTATTTTTAGATGCAGAGGCGTATCCTGCATATTTTATTCACATTTTGGAGAACTCAATGGTGTTATTTTTATGTAATAAAGGTAGATCGTCTAGATATTTAACTGCACTTTGTATCGATCAGCATAAGGGAAAAAATCGGTGTATAGGTCCCCGTAATTAGGTGTTTTTCGATGTAACGCTCACTCACTCAATTTTAATTTTCAATTTTCCACGAACAGAGAAGTATTGCACGAGTCGTCGCTTTTCGACTTGGCGGTCCAGCAGGGCTTCAAAGAGTCGCTGGCGCTGTTACTGGAGCACGGAGCCATTAACGAGGCGATGTACTGCGAGGGTTACCTGCCACTCCAGTGCTCGTTGAGACTATCACGAGAGTCGACCAGGAGGAGTCAGCTCCTCGTCCAGCTGAATCTGCGGATATACACGATAACCCTCGACTCGCTGGAACAGCTGGCGCACGACGAGAAGGCTCCCTGGCTCACAATGTTCAGCCATGAGTGCCAGAACGAGCTCAACCGAATGCGCGAATACCGCTTCAGCAACGACACATCCTGCTCGGTCTACAGGATCTTCACGTTACGTGACATCGACAGCAGCCTGGAAGTGGACCTGACCTCCCGCGATATCGAGTGGGTGTTCTACGAGCACGAGCGCCGGAATCGGTATCCGATTTACGCCGACATGCTCGGCAAGAGATTCGAGTTCATACGCGAGCGCCAGATAGCTCGCGCAAAAGGCATCTACGTACTGAATGTCTACTTGGAACCGATCATCCAGCAGCTTACCTCGATGAACAATCGTCTGCCGGAGCCGATCGCCCAGCAGCTTATCTTGGAGAAATGTCGTCTGCCAAAGCCGATTCTGAATGCGATAATACGGAATTTTTCCAATACCGATATAAACTGGAGCTACGAGCATTTAAAGCCTCTTTAATTTAAGGAATTGGGCCAATTCTCAGAAAAATTGAATGGGACATTTTTCGACTTTTCCTGCACATTTTTCGACATTTATTGTTGTTTACAGTGTGTTACACCCTGGTAGAAACTTAAACCATAAGTTAACCAGTTTATGTCTTTGTTGACTTCCACTAGCCAGTTTATGTGTCTATTGGCCGACAAAATGTGATAAAAACGACATGATTTTAGTTACTTTAATGACTAGAAACTGGGTAATTTTCGATGGTTTTTATGCGCTAAAACTGGTCAAAAACTGCTCAAGGGTAGCAGCACTTACGCGTGACGTATCGACATGTAATTTTATTATGTAAACATTTCATTATTTTATGTATGTTATAGGTATATTATTTTACTTTTAAATTTAAATACTTTTAAAGTAACGGCAGCAGAGAATTAGTACTAATCTGAGATTTAAAAACATCTAAATATTGCTGAAAATCTAACCTCAATATGAAAGTAGCTGAGCTAATTATGTTTATTAATATTAAAGAGAAGTTAAACATGAAACATAGTTTATAGCTCAAGCTGCTAGACTCGTTTAATTGACTCAACAAAATCGATTTCATTGTTTACCCATAAAATATTTATTTTGAACAAATAAATATTTTATTGAAATCAAGTAATTTTTAATTAATGGATATTATTAAATATTTATTTTTTATTATAAGGGCGATCATCTGTGAAGTCGAATGACCAAAATTATTTTCTTTCTGCAAATATGAAAAACTTGTTATATTTGATGTCAGAACTCAGTCACAATTACTGAATATACTTAACAAAAAATTGATAAATATTGAATATAAGAAATATATATAGGGCAGTGACTCTCGCAACATCCGTACACAATGCAATACTTGGTCAATTTTACAATGAATTAAATGTTATGGTCAAGTGAATTACTATGTAATGAGTGTCACTTTGGTTTTACACATTTTTTTTTAAATAAATCAATGCAAATACAAAACACGATATGTCATATGGTAAAATCGATTTTTCGAATCGAATCAAAAAGTATTTTTATAAAGATTTTAAACACCATGCATAAGATCATTGTACGCAAATGCATAAATTAACGATCAAAGAAAAATTTTCGTTTACGTTATTGGAACTTGACACATTCATCTTTCAAATTCAAAACTCAGAATTACTTCGCTCGCATCAGAACCCGAGAGCGTTTTGTGCTCGGGTCTGAGCATAAACTGTGATCGACTTCGAGCGCGAATACCTTTCCAGATCGAGTTGCGGTTAGATCTTTGTACAACTTTTTATAATTCTCTAATGATTTTTCGATACCTTATCTAAACTGTAGGCTTCGAGTCTTGATTGGGTCGTAATTTAATGTTCGTTAAAAGAAACGCTGTGCATCTGCTGAAATTATTTATTATTTCTCTTCTATACACTGGTAACCGGTACTCATTTCAAAGGACGAGTCATATTTAAAAAAAAAAAATAAAAATTATTTTCAAATTTATGTTCGAAAAAAAAGTTAACTTTATAGAATAGGCCGGGGAATAGAGATTTTTTGATAAGCAAGAAAATTCTTGCAATCTAACCCGGTAGATGTATAAAGTATTGAAAATGTTGCATTGTGGTGAAAATGTACCAACCAATTATTGTTTATAACAAAATGGCGTCCGTAAAACTGGAAAAATAAGCAAAAAAAGTTTTTTGCGTGGAAGAAGTTACCCTCACTTCTTTCGACTTCGCTCGATTATGTGCAAATATTAGCAAACGCTCGAGTTACGAATCACTTTTTCAGCTAGTACAATGCATTTTGGAGATAGGAAATGTTCATGGCACTTGTAGAGAAAGGCTTGGAGGTTCTAAAATCATTGTTTAAATTAAGATTAATTATTCCGCTGGGCAAGAATGAGCTCCAAAAAAACATAAAAAAAATTGAAAATAAATTTTGAATGAGCGATTACAAAAAAACTATAAGTCTTAGAGATTTCAATTTTTTTCTGTATTTTGAAGATGATTCAAAGTACTTTTTCGTGAAATCTTAATTCTGTACGATAAAAAGTAAGGGATATATGACTTTTCGAAAAATCATGGCTTTTTTTGCGGTTTTTCGTGAATATCTCGATGAAAATTAGGATTTTTCAATCGCTAGATGCGTCATTTTAAAGGTCTTGCGATTACCTACAACTTGCTCTTTGCACTCACAACGCCATTTTGTTATAAACAATAATTGGTTGGTACATTTTCACCACAATGCAACATTTTCAATACTTTATACATCTACCGGATTAGATTGCAGGAATTTTCTTGCTCAAAAATTACCTCTTTTTTAACTATAATCCCTGGCCTAGAAAGCGTGAGATGCGAGTACAAGTAATTCAATGTGTGACTGCTCGCGATTCGGCTTTATCTGATTTGTTTACTGATGCTCATAGATTTTTTTTTATTCGCTCTAAGCGTTTGGGTGGAGCTTAGAGTGGCGCTACAGTCACCATTTACACGTAATCTTATGAAAAAACAGGACGCGTCCTGAAAAAATGCCAGCGTCGGCCGCTCGAACAAAATTTTTTCTTATGAGAATTAACATGAGAAAGCGCCACGCTGTGTGAACGCTCGGGCCAATAGAGAAAGGCTACATCACGGAATGTAAAAGTGCGTTAGACACGCATATATAGCGATATATCTACCAGGTATTGTGCGCAGCGATAAATCCGTCTTTGCGTCGATCAATAAATGAATCTCCACCCCCTGGCCATGAAAAAGGCTGTCCTTTTTGCGATTCAATTTTAGCAATAAAGCTACGTACTCAGTCGATGTGAAGCATTCGCACTAAACGCATCTCTCATCTCGTAAAGCACCGAGCAACGTACGTGACTTGTTTATATAAAAAAAAAAAAAAATGTATGAGTCATTGATTATTTTAATTCTTCGTGAAATAATAGTTAAGATTATTGTTTGGGGTTTAAAAAAAGTGTTCCTTACTTGTTTACGTGCAGCTATTATTGCTTACATTGTTACAAAATTAGAGTATTACTGATAATCTTATCCACTGATAGACTTATCCGTTGTTACGATACCTTGCCCAGCCAATATAAGCATGCAGAAACTGCAGATACGTTCCCGATCATTGGAACAAATATCGAGAGATTTGATCGACTACATTTGACCGATCGACAGCTGGGAGATATCCGCGGACGAGATCATCGTGGGGCCGCGAATCGGCTCGGGCTCCTTCGGTACGGTCTACAAGGCGCACTGGCACGGCCCCGTGGCCGTGAAGAAGCTCAAAGTCAAGATACCGACCCAGGCGCAGCTGCAGGCCTTCAAGAACGAGATGATCTTGTTGAGCAAGATGCGCCATGATAATATACTGCTTTTTTTAGGCTATTTAAGCAAACCACCACTGGCCATTGTGACGCAGTGGTGCGAGGGCTCGTCTTTGTACAAGCACTTGCACGTGTTCGAGTCCAACTTCGAACTGCCGACGCTTATAAAGATCGCCCGACAGGTCGCTCAGGGAATGAGCTATCTCCACGCCAAGAACATCATTCATCGCGATTTGAAAAGTCGGAATATCTTCCTGCGCGACGATCTCACGGTGAAGATCGGCGACTTCGGCCTGGCCCTAGACAAGACGCGCTGGGCCGGCCCGCTGCAGTGCCACCAACCGTTCGGCTCGATCTTGTGGATGGCACCGGAAGTTATTAGAATGAACGATGAGAATCCATACACGTTCCAGTCGGACGTCTACGCGTTCGGCGTCGTGCTGTACGAGCTGCTTGCCAGTCAGCTGCCCTACTCCAACATCAGCAACAAGGAGCAGATCCTGTTCATGGTCGGCCGCGGCTACCTGCGCCCGGACCTCACCAAGCTGCGCTCGGAGACGCCTCAAGCGCTGCGCCGCCTCAACGAGGACTGCATCGAGTACGCCCGCGAGAAGAGGCCGCTCTTCAGTCAGATCTTGACGACTCTCGAGAGCCTGCCGAAAATAAAACGCTCGGCCTCCGAGCCTCATCTCGGGACGCAGGTACGGAACAACGACTTCTTGAATTGGAATGATCGGTATTTAAATTAATTTAAAAAATTAACGCGAAAAACTTTCGATTCGAGTCTTATTGGATAAAATTAAGTATCGTAAACCGTATCTAACGAAATAATTAACAAGTATCGAAACAATGTGAATGAAAATTTTAATTCGAAAAATGAAATTTTTCCAAAGAAAAAAATGTTAAATGCAGTATAAATTCATGTCATATATTTGGATTGAATATTGTATGCTATCGGTATTATAGATGGCAAGTTTAATGAATGTATTTTCAGAAATTAATTGTACTTACGTTACAAAAATAATAATGATTATATCTCTATAAAAAGAAAATTCTATTGATGATAAAAAAATGAATGAGAATCATATTGCTAATATGTTGAATTGAGTAAAAGATATATATTTTGATAGAATATTATATGCTGTTGAAATTAAATGTGCCAAGCTTAATGAATGTATTTTCAAAAATTAATTGTACTTACGTTACAAAAATAATAATGGTTATATTGTATTGGTGTTAAAAAAATGAATGATTATTTTGCTACTATGTTAAATTGAGTAAAGGATATACATATATTTTGATTGAATATTATATGCTGTTGTAATTGTATGTGTCAAGTTCAATGGTGAATATATATTTTCAGAATTTAAATGTACTTAGGTTACATGAAAAATTATGAACTCTCTATGAAACAAAAATTCAATAGATGTTATATTGGGGTCTCTGATGTACAGTGAAATCCGCTTATTATAGCCACATTAACCGGCCGGCCGTATTAACTGTGGACATGATAACCGGATTTCATATCGGCATTTGAGGTATATATATTTGTATTAAATGAATTTAATTAGATCGGCACGGTTATCACCAAGATTTAAGAACCGTGGCCATGAGTTCATTAGTACCTGGCAAGTACGACAAGAATATCTAATAACTTCTAATGATGAAATCAATATGAAAGTATGCTCAGTTATTTCCATGTTTCGGCAAGTGAGGTGCGACACAATCGCTCTTGGAGACGTCAATGCTTTTAGAGCTGAGGCTGATATCACTTGTAATTCAAAGAAATAATTCATAATTGGAAGTAAACAATTTTTAAATGCAGAATGAACTTCTGTCGTATAATTAAATATTTGTAATACAATTGTATATGCTATCGATATTGTACGCGACAAAATTTTTATGGATATGTATTTTCAGAAATAAAATTTACTTAGCACAATAAAAAATGTATTTGAAAACTCACTGTTTTGAAACCTTTCATTTACTATTGTCCTTTCACTTGGGCACACTTCTTATCGTCGAGTTAAATAATATCTGAAATTTTTATTTTTTTCAAAAAAACCTTTTATCTTTTGGACCAAGTTTAAGATATAATACAGGATTAGAAAACTTGTCAATTTTATTTACTCTATAAAAAAATTCGACAGAGACAAATTTGTATTTGCATGCAATTCATTTCTTTTTTCGCGTAACATATATATCGAAGCGAAAAAAAAGAGAAAGGCCAGAAAAAAAGCAGCCCTGTCTAATTACAAGCTTGATAACAGATTTCGCGCGCTGTTGCATCTCTGCCTACAAGTGACCTTGATTTTATCCTTGACGGATGCCACGCGTCGCAACGGTTCTGCGTTCCATAATACGCACATAAATCATTCTGTGGCTCAAATAAAATTCTCTCTGTCTTTTATTTATTTTACTCTTTTTTTTTATTTATTATCACGTACACGCAATTACAGTGCTGTGTAGTTATGTCCACTTTCTACCTTTTCGCTTCGTTCAAGTTCACTTTGGTTATTGCCCTGCGATTTATTGATTTTTTGCGTGTGCGTGTCGCAGAATCTATTAAATCGACACAAGGCTCTTGCATAAATTCATTCAATTTTTATCGTTCGTTTATTTCGTGCTAAGCGAAGAACTTTAGTGAAATAACTGTAAACGATATTTCAAATAATGAGTAGAATCAGTAAAGGCGGTGCCACGCTTCATTTTTCCTTGATTGATAATGATAATTATACATCCAAGAGAATCAAACATGTTACTAAAAGTGCTGTTAAGATTAATATAATAATTAAAGCTATAACTTTTTTTGGCGCGAATCTTTTTACGCGGAAGTGGAATTTTCAACGCGTATATCTCGAAACTATGATTTCTGGAACGGGGGGCAAGATGTCTCGAAAATTACCACAGATATCGATATGAATATTTTTATATTTTAAAGATAATTAACTTTGCTGGTTCTTGAACTAAAATCACAATTTTAAAATCATTATTTTCTTTGCTATTCCGCCATTTTGTTAATTTTTATCTTTTCGTCGTGATTTCAATTCAGGATCCATCGAATGTATTTTATTTTGTAATAAACTTTGATATTTTGATTTCCGACAAAAATTTGATGCGTTACATTGCAATCCTTACACTCTTTTAAAAAGAGTAAATGAAACAGTTTACTCTTTTCACTTTGACGCTAGAACTTAAAAGAGTAATCTGTGCGAATTATTCTTTAAGAAAGAGTAAATAACGTAGATTACTCTTTTTTGAAAAATGCTGAGTGGAGAAAAGCGTAATTTATTCCAATTACTTTTTTTGGAAAAGATTACTTCGAGTATAAGAATTTTGCGCGCAGATTACTCTCTTTGAATATTAAAAAATATTTTATTATATATACATGAATATATTAAAGGAGTTTATATTAAATATTCTGTCATATCTATATCTATATTATTCAGTAAAAAAGCGCGACAAAAAGCTTCAACAATTCAATAAAAACTATTCTTGTAAGTGTCGCTAGATTTTTTAAATAATTTACTTTTTATATTTGCAGTAATGAGAATATTTTTCGCAAAATAATTTTAACCACACTAACAAGAATAGTTTTTATTTAATTGTTGAAGCTTTTTGTCGCGCTTTTTTACTGAATAATATTATATGATAATATTATTCAGTAATAATAATATTATTATTCAGTAAAAATAATAATATTATTCAGTAAAAAAGCGCGACAAAAAGCTTCAACAATTAAATAAAAACTATTCTTGTTAGTGTGGTTAAAATTATTTTGCGAAAAATATTCTCATTACTGCAAATATAAAAAGTAAATTATTTAAAAAATCTAGCGACACTTACAAGAATAGTTTTTATTGAATTGTTGAAGCTTTTTGTCGCGCTTTTTTACTGAATAATATAGATATAGATATGACAGAATATTTAATATAAACTCCTTTAATATATTCATGTATATATAATAAAATATTTTTTAATATTCAAAGAGAGTAATCTGCGCGCAAAATTCTTATACTCGAAGTAATCTTTTCCAAAAAAAGTAATTGGAATAAATTACGCTTTTCTCCACTCAGCATTTTTCGAAAAAGTATAATCTACGTTATTTACTCTTTCAAAAGAGTAATTCGCACAGTTTACTCTTTTGAGGTTCGAAAATTACTCTTTTGGGTTTAGAGTGTAGAGATATCTTTTTTTGTGACTTTCATCGAATGCATATAACCAATAAACTATTCGGTATTTTCGTTCATAAAAATTTGAAAAATCTTCATAACATACTTAAGGAGTACCAAATAAATCGTCTATTTATATATTGATCTGCTTTATCAGAGATTCGTGTAAATTATAAGCAGACGCCGATGATGGCAGCTCGCACTAGAGTTCGAGTGCGCCTTCGCGTATAAGCCAGCCCCGCCGCGTGACTGGAGCAGCAACAGGCGGGACCACGTATCGATCGGTTCCAAGTAAGGTAAACCACCCACTCATTGGACAGTTATAGTTAGTAGCGGCGTGGCTGAATATTGATGTTTTGAGCCTCCTAGTGAGCATATAGACATGAATGAATACCTAGAATGGATCATTTATGTCTTAATCAATCATTTAAAACGACTTATATTAACTCTTGAGCAGTTAGTTTATGAGAAATTAGAATAAAAGGATAACCTCTTCGTGAGCCTATAACTGCAGAATATCTGGATTATCTGGTCGAGCGTGGAATACGTCGCATATATGCTTTTCGCTTCGTTCAAGTTCACTATGGTTATTGACCAACGATTTATTGATTTTTTGCGTGGACGTGTCGCAGAATCTATTAAATTGACACGTGGCTCTTGCATAAATTCATTCAATTTTAAACGTTGTTTTATTTCGTGTTCAGCGAAGAATCTGAATGAAATAATTATAAACAATTACTTTATTGATTGATAATGTTAATTATACATTTCGCAGAACCAAATATGTCACTAAAAGTGCTGTTAAGATTAATATAATAATTGAAGCTGTGTGCTTTTTTTTCGCTTAAAAAGTTGCGCGAATCTTTTTACGGGAAAGTTCAACGCGTGTTTCTCGAAACTACGATTTCTTAGTAAGCGCGACAGGATTTCTCGAAAATATGTATTGCAGTGAAGTGCGTTTACAAGTTTCAAAAATTACTTTCAAAAATCTCATGTTCTCCAAGTAAAATAAAAAGCATTAAATCGTCACTTTGCCGATTCACTATATTCATATTTACAATCACATTTCCGACGATGAGTAGATTAACTGAAACACTCTTTATACATGTTTTATACATATTTATTTGCTCAGGCTACGCACATGCATACACGGGATAAGCTTAAATGTCTCATATAAATAAAAATAATTTGAATTCAACACTGCCTTTTATCGACATTAATTTGCGTGTATATGAGTATTGAGATTGAAGGATATTTTGCTGTCTTGCGAACGTGAGCATCCATAGATTATATACATAACGAGATAGTGAGTGCTAATGCTATGTGTATAAACGAATATGTAGCAATAAAAATATTTTCTTTTTTTCCTTCCCACCTACGGTATTTTAAACGCGCTCCGCGCGTGTCAATTTTTTCATTCGTGTTTTGAAGTCACTCAAGAACTAACTGTCTGTTGACGGTTACCACGCAGGCCCTCGTATTGAGTCGGCCCACGTCGGGCGTCGTCATCAGTGTCAGCCAGAGGTCGTTTTACGATGCTTCACTTTGAGGTTCATCTCTTTTTTATAAGTCAAATAAGTAAAAATAAATTAAACGTATAAATTATTCTACAATTTAGGGTACTATCGGCCACAGTTTAAGTCTCTTTCATAAAAAAATTTGAATCGAAACTTTTTTCCATAATTTAGAATTATGTATAAGATGAATTAAATGCAGACTACCCCGTTATACGTGGATCCAGTATACGCGGTTTCGCAATAACGCGGTTTTGGAAGATAGATTCACGTCGAACAATGCTTTGTTTATTAATTCACGAACATAAAAATTAGGTCGCCTTTGAAAATTTCTTTTTGCAAAATATTTAAAGAAATTAAATTATCGTAAAATGGCTCCTAATACAAAAATTACACACAAGAAAAAAGAAAGAAAACCCATGACATTATCGGACAAAATAAAAGTTTTGGATTTTATTGAAAAATGGAGAAATAGTTGCTGCAGTTGTCTAAAAATTCGATGTTAATGAGTCGACTATTCGTAGCCTATGAGTCGAAGTATGCAATTTAAATATTACTGCGATTTAGCGATACAAGTGTACAAAGAACTTAAAATAGTATATTGTAAAAATTTGATTATTTTAGAACCGTACCCCCTAATTCGCATACAAACAATGCTTCGTTATACGCGGTACCCTCGAGGAACCGAACCTTCGGGGTATTCCTGTACTGATCTGTCACTAGCTTTATAGAGCTCCATTTGTTTATCTTTCAATGAATGTTTGTGTAACGTTATCTTAATACGTGCCTACAGTAGTGCTCGGATGGAAATTATTAAAAAATCATAAAACTAGGTCAGTTAACGACATTTACAAACGGGTTTTTGGATGTGCAATACAAATTGACGAATTCAAAGAATCAGAGGACTTTATTTTATAAACTCGTCTGTCACAGTGAGTTCTTAGTAATTACTGTTTTTGAAGCAGAAAACAGTACTCATTGCAATAGTGAGATAAATGATAAAGAAGAAAAGAAAATCAATTCAATTTTATGTTGTATGAAATTCGATTCTATGATACCACGTAACAGCTTAGAGAAAAAAAATTTTACTAAGGATCATACGGCAGGAGATTTACAACTGAATCCCTAAGTCCAGCCGCTGATAAGCGCCGATCAGCTCCTCCGATGCTATTCTCGTTCTTGACCTCGGACGATCTAATCAAAAATCGTCCTTGACCGAGAGCCGAACACACGACCAAGTACAGCTGTCCAAAGGCTCGCCAAGACGAGACGCCCGTCGAGCTTCTGCATAATGTTGTGGCCAGTGTGTGAGTCCGACGCTGCTGCGGTCAATTTTCAATTACAAGTAGCTCGAAGATCCCGACTCCGAGGAAACTAAGCGAATGTCTATTCCAAACGCAACGATATTAACGACCGGTTCGTTTGTTCTCACGCAATCTTACTTTACTACATTATCTTTTTATCTTTTTATTAAATAGAGTTGACGTAAAAAGAAAGGCAATTTATGCATTAATTGAATACTCAACGAACTCCTTGGTTAATCTCAGTTTCAATCATTTCACCTAAAAACATACATTGATTATTTTAAAATTACAGTTCAGTCTAAAATTGAAGGCTCACGCATTTATTTTTGCATACTAGTCCTTTATAAATATTCAACTGGAGTGAAATACCTAATTATTTTTTAATAAGGTCATTGATGCCATAAAGGTGCCGTAACAGTCGATTTAGCCCTCGCTGCAAATGATTACCGAGCTGAGATAGGTCGTTTACTTTCCTACTGTACCTGCCTGTTACTGCTATACTATTATTGCTGAGGCATTTCATTGTTGGTTTAATTTGCTGACAACTTTTGACTCGAACAGAACCATAACATTGTCACGGCGTATGAACGTAGGAAGATGTAAAACATGCCTATAATCATATTTCTGAATTATTAAAATTGTTGCATTATATTGTAAGGCGATTTAACACCGAAAAATATAAAAACGAGTTGCACATTATCGGAGCTACTAGTATAGGTTGGCCAAGTCTGCGGTGACGGGAGGACATCTTACGGTCGCCCTTGATCCTACGCTGAAACTGCTCGTTCAACCTTATCAATTGATAATAAGAATAACTTTTTTATCTCAGTGGATCGAGAGCTGACTACTTCCCGGCCGCCGCGCAAAACGTGAAGGCTATTTTCGTGCCACGGGGTGTGAAAAATAGTATACTCTGGGACTTATTTGTTTTTCGCGGCCTAGGACAGTAATTTACCTACTGATAATAAGAATAATTAGGATCAATGTTTTGGACGTTTTTAAAAAAGATACTCACTTTGCTCGTTTACAGATTTGATGTCAAAAAAGAAAGCATTTTTTCAAGTAATCGAAAACTGGTTCAATTCACTCTAATTTTCCACATTCAAAGTTTAGCAGTGCCATACCGATGGATAATGTAGAACAGACTGCTGACTCGTGCAGTCCCCTATGTAACAACGCTGGGTAAGGTAGGTTTTTAGAATGCGATTCTAGCGAAATCTAAGCTGTGACCATACTCGATTTAAAAAATCTCATCTTTCGATTGACAATATAAACATTTGAAGCATATAAATGATGTTTTAGAGATATTTGGTTGTGAATGATGGTAATTTTCCGGTTACAGGTGGAACATTTCGGTAAATCTGTCGCGACCATTGGAAAACCGAGGAAATTTTTTATCAAAAAGTTAGTTATTTTTTCTATTCAATACTTTTGCAGCAAATTAGAAATTTATTAATACTGCCTAAATATTCCGCGCTGCCGAGTGCTAGGACCCTTCCGGAAATTTGCTCCATTCATTTGCAAGAGCGCCAACTAATTTCGTAAAATTTTACAAGCTGAAATAAAATGATATTTTTTGGGACTTACGCGATCGTCTAAAAAATACAACGTGACTTTATTTTTTGATGTGAAACGTCTATTTTTTGATACTTTACATTGACAAATTTTCACATGATTCGGGTCACGATTGTCAGAGTAAATTTATGAATTAAAGACCATGTGCACCAATGATCGAAAGCGTCAAGACGACGATAGAACAGACGTAGAGTAGATTCGACGGCTTTGGTAGATTCGACGCCGATAAATCAATGCTCTCCTCTGCCTCTGTAAACAGGAGATACATTTAATCACGATATTGTAGTCATAATCATTTTTACGGATTGAAGAGTGTTGAGAACGAAATTAAGCTCAATCTACTCTTTTTCTCTCTTAAATATATAAAGTAGGGACCAAAATTATCACTCTCTCTTTCTTTGTGTGACGGACGTCATTCAAGCAGAATTCATCGAAAAATTTTACCCTCGCGAACATCGTTGAATTATGTATAATAGTTATATATCAATTTGAAAAATTAACTAAAATCGTGTATAACATAACATTTTAGACGAGATACCTGACGTCGCGACGTTTTGCCTCTCTTTCCAAATATTAAAATCTCAAATATACTATAGACATTTGGCAAATCGATTAACTTAAAACGAATAATATTATACACAAACCCTCTTTTTCTTCTTTATCATTATCATCATCTTTCTCGTCATCGTCTTTATTAGGGGATTCATTTTCGATCACGGAATCGTCATAATTAACTTTTTCCTCCTCCTCGGGAAATTGGTCTGCAGGTTCACCATAGTCTGCGTCACTATCATCGTAAAAGTCTTCGTCGTCGTCCTCATCCACGGTTTTCAAGAACTTTTTTTCTGTCGAAGGCGACTCGACGGCTTGCTCTGCAAAAACTTTCCCCCCATCTGCCTCGTAATAGTAGTCTTCATTAGCCAAGAGACGACGATTCAAGTGGTACTGAACTTGTTGATCTTGTTTGGGCTTCGAATGGTCATTGACTATGTTTTCTGAGAACAAATAATTTTTGACATTACACTAATAAATTCCAGCTTATCGAATTTATTTGACATAAATTTTACCCAGAACATTGGAATGTCTTATACTATCATTTTGATGGAGTGGGACCAACTTTCCTTCTGATAATAAATTGAAATCCAAAATTTTACTGATAAACTAAAATCAAGAAAATAATATCATTACGTATCAAGTAAGAGTAAGTTGTAGTTGGCGCTTACATTTAAATACTCTTCTTGACTGTAACTTGATAGATCTAATTCAGGATCTCCTACTTTTCTGAACCCTGAGTCATTACTGATACTATTATTAAAATCAATGCGTAAAATATCATTTGCAATAAATTCAAAACATGGAATTTTAATTAATAATATTAAAGACAATATTTTTATCAACATAGCCTAAATAATTTTAAACACTATTACACAACCTAACACAAGAATCTGACTGAAGTTGTTCAAGAAGTATGATTGTATATCATCTTTCAACTTGTTTCACTATACATGAAAAAATGACAACTAAGTTACAAATAAAATAATTATATTAATACAAACTGATTTTTTTTTTTTTTAACTACATTTTTATTATACATAAGAGTATAAGTCTTATCCAAATTAAAAGATTTACATCTTTACAACTTAACGCTTAATGTAATACTGTTCCTTAATATTTGAAAGTCTTTTAATCTTAAATTTGGCTTTAAGAAATAATCTAATTCAACAACAGAAAACTAGTTTTATAAAGAAAAAATTTTGAAACTCATGTATGTCTTAAGCTGGGTTTTGTTGCAAATATCTCTTTGTCACCATATCGGATACAAGATTTTCCATGAGAATTGGATTTTTGTTTATACATCCAATAACTGGGCACCTGAAGAGAATAATTCAAGTGAGTAAAAGAATTTCATCAAACCATAATTGAAAAATAATATTCAAAAATACATACTTGGTTTTGTTGTTTGCTTCAATCATAGACACTGCACTGGTGCGTTCATAAACATGACCACATACTTTATTTTTTACAGGATCAATCATCCGCTTTTTAGTAAATGGATCAATTATATTAATGTCATCTTGAGTGAATTCTATATCATCATCGCTTAAATTATTTGCTTTCGATTTGGTTCCATCAACACCTATATAATTGAAAATTGAATACTTAAAAATTTGAAAAATCGAATGCAATGATATATTTGTGATTGAGCACTTACTGCCAACGATTTCTTCAACCTGTCGTTTGAATTCAACAAAGTTAGAGTCCTCTTCTACGTTTGGAGTATACTTCAGCAGTTCTTTCTTTTTTTTCTGAAAAAAAAAAGAAGAAAAAATTCTTATTGAAATGCTAAATGTCAGTAAAAATAACAACTCAGAGCTGAAGATATAGTTAATTAACAAACCTGAAAGTTTTTCAATGACTTTTCCAAATCGCTCACATCATCGTCGTGCATTTGTCTTATTGTATCATTGATCTTTCTGATTTTATCTTCATGTCCGCAACTCTCTTTAACGACCTCGTCTAATTCAGCCAATATTCTATTGCGTTCGTCTTTGTTATCATCTGCAATTAAGGTAAGTTGAGAATTGAAAATGTAATTTGAAGGACATAATTTGAATACACATCAAAAATACGCTCGCGCACATAACCTGCACTTCGCAAATCTATAGAACCTACCGTAATAATTAATGATATTTTCAGCAGTTTTTAAGAAATTGTTAAACAATACGTCGCTATTATTTATAGCAACCATTTTGATGAGATAATTGCTGAACAGTAACAGAACAAAATTTAACGAATTTTTGACACAGAGAGACGCGCAAATTGTCAAGTAACTGCCGGTCGCCAGTCGACTATCGAAACAAGTGTCGACCAATGAAGGGATACCTATTTCATATGCACAGTTCAGTCGTTTTGTGTGTGTATGTACTGAGTGTCATCGACGTGTGTGTACTGTGTACTGTGTGTGTGTGTGTGTTTGCACTTTGCACTGTGCCGTGTGCGCACAGAACACAACATTGTAAGTGTGCGCGCACGAAACTTGGCTTTAACCTGCAAAAAAGTTTCTGCATGGTCCGGGTTCGGCAATTATTTGTTTTTGTTGTTATTAGATAGTGTTTAGTTCAAAATGTCACGGTAAGCACAATATAAAAATAAACGACAGTTTTGAATATTTCAAAAATTGCAATAGAAAATCGTATGTCGATTCGAAGATAATAATCAATTTATTGACTTTTTTCATTAATATGTTGACAGGCAAAAGTTGTTGAGGCCATTGCAGTGTCTTGTTAATCAAGTCAGAACTTATAAACATAATAGTACTCCTCAAATATGGAAAGAAGATGGTGTGAAGTATGGTTTAGTTACCTACTATCCCAGGTATGTGTCACTTGTATATTTTGTTGATGAATATTATGTACTGTTATGTAAAACACTAAAAACATCCTATTTCAGACATAAAAATCATGTTGATCCTCCTATTACACCAACTAAGTTATTCTTGATTGAAAGGGTCAAGCAATACAAAGGTATTCCATACTGGGAAAAACAGATCTTAAAAAATATTAACTTGCATGGAGAGGTAATTTAAAAACATTTTCTATTAATTTTTATCTGTTTCTGTTAATCTATATTCATTATTATTATCATTAGAAAAATACAAAACACTATGCAGTTGTAAAAAATACACCAGAAATGTGTTCTATGCTTTGGAAAATTAAGCATCTTATTAAAGTTACACCTTTGAATGCCCCGGATAAACTACCAGAGCCAGAATCAGTTAGTACTTACTTACATGAGAATGGAGATCTGTTAATTTTTCCAAAAGTGGATAAATCACGCTATGAAGCAACAATAGCATTCAAAAATGACCCCAAAAGAATGGATGGAGAAACTTTAGCAGAAGTTTTAAGGGATAAATGGGTGAATCCGATGGAGTAAAAATAGATTTAAAAACATCTGTGCCAGAGATAATGAATGACAATTTTATTCAAGTTCTTGAATGAAATTCCTGTTATTTTGTAGATATTTTGTTAAAGTGAAGTAAAGTATACAAAACAGAATTGAACAAATTAATATTTTATTCATACTTTCAGCCAAATGACCTTTTACAAACTACCAACAGTTATACTATAATCTCATTAAAATATTGAGTTCATCTTATCGAAGGAGCAAAGCATGAATTTCAATTGGAAGATGATTGTGCCGCTTTTGAGTCAGTCGTGCGGAACTAATGAATATCAAGTGACTTTTTTGTAATTAGATTACGTTTGCTATGCTCCTTGAAAGAACTATAATCAAATTAGTTTGACAATGGACAGAGTTACATAAACATACAAATTTCAATGACTTTTCAAGAAATCATCTTTTAATTTTCATTGTATTGACAGACACAATATTATTTTATTCCTACTATAATACAGAAAAGTATTGGACGTACGTGATTTTTAATCACTAGCTAATAGTTGCTTTATTAATTATTACCTCCTGTATGAGAAGTATAGAACAATTCTTTTAAAGAATTTCTAAAAAAAAAGGTAATTTTTCATTTACCAACAATTCAATTACTTTAGGCTAGTTTCAATTGTGCTAATCTATACAAAAATAGTTACGTTATTTGAAACAAAAGTTATCGTATTTATATAATAAATGCAGCTTTTTAATTGCAATCATGTAGAATTATTCAATTGTTAATAATTCAATATACGCATTATTAGTGTACTATTTTTTAATCTCAATTATTGCTGTAAAACTAAGTAGGCTTTTCGATATCTGTCAGTAAGTACTATTGGCACGCTAATTTCTAGAAAAATTTTCGATTCAAGTGTGTGACATTTTCCAACAATGTATTTTCATATGGACGTGATTACTCTCGTAGTAACAATGAATGGAAGTGTTTTTTTTTTATAACAATGAAAAGATCAACTCGAGTTACTTTATAACGCTTGTAAAATTTGAATCGAAAGCGAGTTCACAGAAGAATTAGATCAGTAGTGTAGTTTAAATGGACGTAATATAATAACTGCATATCATTTGCTCGCAGCGCAGATCCCTAATAAGGAGTTGGGTGCGTATACTCGACACCGGTACACACGCGATTCTCCTTACCGATCATGGCGTCCTATTTTTCCAACAATTGGCATCAATATTATCATTCTTATATATACATCTGTAGGGCGCGAGTTAATTAATTAATTAATTATTTGTTGTTCACCACTTTCGTATCGCACACCGTCATCGTAATATCGATGACTATTACGTAGGTACACTTTTTACGCAATTTTATAAATATTATTCTCGCTTCTTCGAAGTGTACAGGTAACTAGGATAAATTGTATTATTGATGTATTGTTGTATCATCTTTCGGTGGCTGCTTTTTATTGGTGAAAGTGCTTTTAGGGGGTCTTTTTTCTTTTTTTTTGCACTTTCTTTTTCATTTTTATTTGTCCCAACGGGTTTTCGCGGTGCTGCGTCTGCTGTTCATCGCTGTATTTCAGCTAGTAATAATGAAATGTATTCGCTTGAAAACATGTATTTTGATGGGAAATTTCCTCAGCTTTCGATTGAGATCATTTTATAAAAACTTAAAAATATGCTTTTTGAGATATTTAATTTTGAAAATTTATTTTTGAAATTTTCCTGTAAAAACTGAATTCTCCGAAAAATCTGAGTACACTATTCGAAAGCTGAGGAAATTTCCTATCGAAAGCATGTGCTACATATTTTTTTTAAGTGCGTTTAGGGGGTCTTACAGCGAGATAGAAATTAAGCGTTTTCGCCTAAAAGGGCCGTGTGGCCGCCGCGCAAGGACACTTGGGCTAAAACGCCTGATATATGTCCTCATTTTAATAAAATTTTTGGAATTATAACTTCATTTGGTATTTCCATTCGTGAAGTTTCAATAAAATTTTTTTATACACAATATTCTTTGGAAAACATAAACGCGCGCTTTCTCTGTGGGCCATTTGATGGCCGGGGAATTTTAATCCAACAACACACAGCTGTGTATGGTGTTTGTCACAAGATATTACTGCTTTTCACGTTGCTAGCTAGCATATTTTGACAGCTCGAAGATTATAAGTAAGAAGATTTGAAGCTAAGTATATAAAGGAGAAGAAAAAGGAAATGAAAAATAGAAATCATTCAAGTTTTAGCAGAAACATATACACAGCAACAGCTGAAGCTGTACTATAGCGAAGCGAGCCGTAGGTAGGAGTCGTGAGGCCGGGAACGGGGTAAGCGGAAGAAGGAGGGTAAAGGGAAGGGGCGACGGAGTGAGCAGCCGGGGGTGGCGGTGGTACCGCACGCTGGGAGGGTATATATCGCGTGCGCTTCTCCCTCTATATCTACCCACGTAGTCGTGTAGACATATATGCGTACGTATGCTATACGATAGCATTATACACAGCGAGCAGCAGAAGTAGCATAGAGAGAGAGAAAGAGAAAGAGAGAGAGAAAGCGCTTGGCGGCACGCGACTATGTTCTCTCGCTTCCATACCACTTGAATTCCCACTAGATGGGTGCGTTGGTCGATGGGCAGTGCGCAGCATCAAAGGCGGTATCGGCAACGGAGGAGCGGACGGGGGAAGGGGATCTAGGTCGGCGTAGTACAGTAGTAGCAGCGGCAGCAGTATGCGGGGGATCATCCTCTGTGCTGCCAGCAGCAACTATGACCCCCTCGTCCACCAGACACCACTTTCGCCACACGCGAATACCTGTATCTTTCTATAGCTATACTTGGGCCATGTGCGGCCAACTATATATAGCAGTACTGCGCGTACATACACAGGTATAGGTATACATATACACAGTATACTACACATTAATACCAAGTGGGGGAGAGAAAGTCTCCAGCGCTCGGCTATGCCTCTGTATATGTACATAGCTCGTTCTCTCTCCCTCCTTCTCTTTCATCGACAAAGCATATGAGCTTATATACACAGTACACGAATGAAATCATGCCATTAGCCGGTATTTTTTCCAGCTAAATAGACAATTAGCTTCCTTTCAGCCTCCGAACAAAATTATCTTATAAAAGGCCAATTTTTTTTTAAAATAATCTATTAAATTTTCTAAACTTCCCAGAAAGCTTATTTACAGGATGTCATATGCTTAGAGAGCATTAGCTTTATACACAACATGTCAGAGTGTGAAATATTCTATACAACTCGCGCCTCGCACATCCAGCAGTGGCAGTATAGCAACGAAACGGAGGGTGCGAATTTCTCTCTCGTCTTTTTACAGTCGACACACTTATGTTAAGACTCGGTGAGTATATACACACAATACACAGTAAGAGCGAGAGAGAGAGAGAGAGAGAGAACGATTCGAAGGAAGATGAATCAATACGCGATTGAGAAAGAGCCCGCAATAAGGTCAATATACCTGGTCTATAACCCAAGGTATTTGGAGAATCCGTGAATGAATAAGAGGATTAATGCTCACACAGCAGTCTGTGGAGAAGCGGACCCCTCAATAGACATTTGAAATATTTTAATCCCGCTAGCTGCTAGAAATCAATAGACCGCGTCATATGTTTTGTCGATTTAAAATTGTCTGACCGAGCGTAAAAAAATGAACATGTTCAGAATAAACGTCCGATAAGCGATGTACGTGAATCTAAGTGTCTATATGCAGTTTCGACACCATGCCGTTCATGCCTGCGCATAAATTATTGTGCCGGGCGCAGTAAAAAAACAAAGTACACTCTCATAGAGCTTCATATACTCGAGTTGGGAAAAATACATATTCAAAACGAATTTCTCTCTCGCTCAACAAGACTGCAATAAGGTCAATACCCGAGGTATTTGGAGAATGCGTCAAAGAACGGCAGCAACAGCAGCAGGAGTCCGTGGAGAGACAAATCAGAGAGCGCAGAGAGATAGAGAGAGGGAGAAAGGGAGAGAGAGCTGTGGCGTACGCTTTTTTTTATTAGGCCGAACTGAACTGGTGATTCTCGTATATAATCCTCGACTCCGTAGCCGTTTTCTGCGTGGTCAAACATTGCTGGCGTATGGGTGACGCATCTGTATATAAGCTACTTGCGCGAGATCTCCTTCGACTCTCGCGTTTCTATTATTACGTGGGAAGGGGTTAAATAAAAGGTGAAATAACTAATTAGGCTCAAAATATATCAGAGGGGAGGGGCCGTTCGCGCGAGATGTCTCCTTGTCACTCGATGTACAATACGATGAGCTATGCTCGTCGTTCTTATTGATGCGCGCTGAAAAGAGGAACCGCCCCCTTCGACTGTCAAGACGCTACACTTGCTCTCGCCGCTTAACTCATCCTAGCTGTCGCGTGGCTTTTTTTCGTCTGTATATGTATTCCAAAACGAAACTCATTTTTTCGCAAAAGTATCCAAAAAAATTTATTAACAAATTTATTATTATAAAATAATGAAGTAATAATATCTCGTTGAAAAGTCTGAGAAAATTCACACCTATTCTTTAGCTGATTCTAAGATTTTTTTGTTCCATGCATTTTTCAGTTAAAGACGTTTCTTATCAAGATAAAAAAATCATAAAGGTAGTTTTCACGCTCAAATTTTTCTACAAACCACCATTTTTTAATCTTGGCGATTTTTTAACTCGATAAGTCTTAAATTAAAACATGCAAAAAACAAAGAAGTCTTAGAATTAGTTAAAGAACATGTTTAAATTTTCTCAGATTTTTTTAACAAGATTTTATTATTTTATTATTTTATAACAATAATTTTTTTAATAACTTTTGTTGGGACACTTTTTCGAAAAAATGAGTTTCATTTTCGTATTCAGCGCACCAAAATACATCGAAAAATATTACCATCGCGGCTCAAAGCCAATCCTGGACTATATCTTAACTGATACTTCATGAAAAGAGTGTATTCTCCTCGATAGCATAGAGTCATTAGTATCATCCATTTTCTCTTCGGCTATGGAGGAGCAGTCCCTCTTATATTTTAAAGTAGGTCCTCGAGAATTTTTTCAGTGTATGACTCAACGTGTGAATTTAATACCCTTGCTTGCGGATATGTATCTGTATCCCCTGCGATTCTCATATACGGCCCATTTTCTGTGAATTCGAATTTCAAATTTGTTTTTTGTTCTGATCTGAAAAACTTCACTAGTTTTCAATGTCACTCACCTTTCCGAACTTCTTTCAAATTGTTGGGACCTTTCGGGCAATTTTCGGGGACCTATTCTTTTTCAGAGGCTCGAAGTGAGAGTTTCTCCGAAATTCGTGCTTCAATGTTTACTAATACCTCTTAAATACTTATAATTTTGATTAAAATCCGATGGCCACGAAAATTCGATGGTATAGAAGAAATGTTGAAAAAATGTCAAACCAAAATACTGTAGTCCATCTCGATTCATAGAGAATCAATCATATACAATATCTATTATACACCCGCACAAGCTGCGGTACCGCGACCGACAAATTCAAAGTAAATTCTGCCAAAAATTCAAAGCTCTCGAGTCACCTATGTCACGCACGTGTGTCTGTGAGTGTGCGTGTGCAAATACGTCTTTACATTTTTCGTAAAAATTGAACGTGGGTGAAGCCATGACAGTGTCGCTACACGGAGAGAAAATATACGCGATTGAGGGAGGACATGTATCAAGCAAGAATCGCCGGAACGCTTGCCTGGCTCAATCGCTGGCTGTCCGGCGATGATATCCGGAGACTCTAGCGTCGCTCTGGTCGCTCGCACGCTGGAACTTGAGTCAACCTATTTTGTGAGATATTCGACTTTTAAGGTTTCCCGGCGATTTTCTCGGGAAAAAATGAAAATTTCGGAAAATTTGACCATACCATTGGAAAGCTAAGACAACTTCCTATCGGAATGGTGGATTCATTTATTTTTTTAAGTGCATTCAGGCACTTTTTCAGTGAGTTATAAATTTGGCGATTAGACTAAATAATGCTGTGCGGCCGTAGTTCGACTCAAGTCCCAGCGTGGAGTCTCCGGCTATCATCGCCGGACAGCCAGCCATTGAGCCAGGCAAGCGTTCCGGCGATTCTTGCTTGATACATGTCCTCCCTCAATCGCATATATTTTCTCTCTGTGTAGTATAATATATTTTAACCAATTGACTATTTATAGTCTTGTTTCGCGATCGTAAACGTTAAGTTTGTATTACCCCGACGGAAAAAAAATCATTCAGGAAAAAGTAAAAGTTTGCATTATTATGCAAACTAAAGTGCATTATTATGCACTTTATTTAAAAAAAAAATTCCGCTGGGGTAATTACTTCAAAGATTCAAACACTCTAATGTAGAATGATCGACGATTGTGCAGCGACATAACATATATACACTCGGCAACAAAATTATCGCAACAAAAAAATTCATCGAAATTTTGTCGATTTTCAAATGCTTCTATCTTGGGCTAGATTTATCGTATCGACACGCTTTTTTTTTAATTTCTTGGAAATGTTGTCCTCTTTAAATCCATATAAATTAAGATAAGATTTGAGTTAATGTTGAGTTACCAGTAGTATTTGAGCGTGACCCTAAATATTACTGAAAAAAAATGACTGTTTGAACGTGTACCAGTACCACAGTGATTTTTTTATCGAAATCTAACATACACCATCGCAAAGTGCTCTTTTNAGAGAGAGAGAGAGAGAGAGAGAGAGAGAGAGAGAGAGAGAGAGAGAGAGAGAGAGAGAGAGAGAGAGAGAGAGAGAGAGAGAGAGAGAGAGAGAGAGAGAGAGAGAGAGAGAGAGAGAGAGAGAGAGAGAGAGAGAGAGAGAGAGAGAGAGAGAGAGAGAGAGAGAGAGAGAGAGAGAGAGAGAGAGAGAGAGAGAGAGAGAGAGAGAGAGAGAGAGAGAGAGAGAGAGAGAGAGAGAGAGAGAGAGAGAGAGAGAGAGAGAGAGAGAGAGAGAGAGAGAGAGAGAGAGAGAGAGAGAGAGAGAGAGAGAGAGAGAGAGAGAGAGAGAGAGAGAGAGAGAGAGAGAGAGAGAGAGAGAGAGAGAGAGAGAGAGAGAGAGAGAGAGAGAGAGAGAGAGAGAGAGAGAGAGAGAGAGAGAGAGAGAGAGAGAGAGAGAGAGAGAGAGAGAGAGAGAGAGAGAGAGAGAGAGAGAGAGAGAGAGAGAGAGAGAGAGAGAGAGAGAGAGAGAGAGAGAGAGAGAGAGAGAGAGAGAGAGAGAGAGAGAGAGAGAGAGAGAGAGAGAGAGAGAGAGAGAGAGAGAGAGAGAGAGAGAGAGAGAGAGAGAGAGAGAGAGAGAGAGAGAGAGAGAGAGAGAGAGAGAGAGAGAGAGAGAGAGAGAGAGAGAGAGAGAGAGAGAGAGAGAGAGAGAGAGAGAGAGAGAGAGAGAGAGAGAGAGAGAGAGAGAGAGAGAGAGAGAGAGAGAGAGAGAGAGAGAGAGAGAGAGAGAGAGAGAGAGAGAGAGAGAGAGAGAGAGAGAGAGAGAGAGAGAGAGAGAGAGAGAGAGAGAGAGAGAGAGAGAGAGAGAGAGAGAGAGAGAGAGAGAGAGAGAGAGAGAGAGAGAGAGAGAGAGAGAGAGAGAGAGAGAGAGAGAGAGAGAGAGAGAGAGAGAGAGAGAGAGAGAGAGAGAGAGAGAGAGAGAGAGAGAGAGAGAGAGAGAGAGAGAGAGAGAGAGAGAGAGAGAGAGAGAGAGAGAGAGAGAGAGAGAGAGAGAGAGAGAGAGAGAGAGAGAGAGAGAGAGAGAGAGAGAGAGAGAGAGAGAGAGAGAGAGAGAGAGAGAGAGAGAGAGAGAGAGAGAGAGAGAGAGAGAGAGAGAGAGAGAGAGAGAGAGAGAGAGAGAGAGAGAGAGAGAGAGAGAGAGAGAGAGAGAGAGAGAGAGAGAGAGAGAGAGAGAGAGAGAGAGAGAGAGAGAGAGAGAGAGAGAGAGAGAGAGAGAGAGAGAGAGAGAGAGAGAGAGAGAGAGAGAGAGAGAGAGAGAGAGAGAGAGAGAGAGAGAGAGAGAGAGAGAGAGAGGATTTTGTTCGAAGATACCTCAATCGAAAGGTAATCTAATAAAAAAGGTCTTTATAAAATTTCAAGTTGGAGACTCAAACGTTTCAAAAGTTATGAACAATTAAGTAGCAGCGGTCAGCCGGTAAAAGAGGGGGTATAATAATAGGAGACAACGAGAATAGACGCGCGCGGTCGTAAAATCACGTTTTTTGCTACTTAATTGTTCATAATTTTTGAATCGTTTGAGTATCCAACTTGAAATTTTTCACAGACTTTCGTTATTACATTACCTATAGATTGAGATATCTACGAATAAAATCGAAGGGGGCATACTTGTCGAAAAATTGAGTTAACTTTGAAGTCAAATTTCTCCATGAAAATTAACTTTTTTCGGAAAACTGATACCACCATTGGAAAGAACAGACAATAATCTATTGGAATACACGTGCGCAATATTTTTTCAGACTAAATTGCGCTGACCACGGCGAGTTAGAAAAGTTGCGATACATTAAAAAATGTCCTGAGCGAGCACACTGTCTGTTCGAGCGTGGAATACGTCATATATGCTTAGCAAGGTAGCGAAGTCACCCTTTACTATTGTACTTGATTATCGCAGAAGGAATCGGTTGCATGGGAGAGAAAGAGAGTGAGATAGAAAGTACGTTGGAGCAATTTTATTCTTGTGCGTCGACTCGAAGGTCGGACTGGTTGTTTTTGCCGCGAGGCTGGGCCAAGACTGAATCTGTTTACGTACGGAGCGACTCTCTGGTCTCATGCGGCCAGACAGTAGCGTTGCCGCTCGGCTGCGGCTGGCTACGAAACTATTCAAGTGGAATACGCCACATCATGCTTCGAAACGATTTTAGTCATTGCAAGCGCCGTTGATGTATTATATTGAAAACTAATTCGAAGCTGAGTTTGGATCGATCTTTGAGAAAAAATGTGAAATAAAACACTTGTCCACAATTCATTACCGGAATTTTGCGCACACGATCTAGCGTATGTCATGGGCATGGTTCGCGCGATGTAATGGCAGAAACTGCATTCGCCGTAAAATTAGTGTTTCTGAGAGTGCGCCAAAGTCCAAAGTACATGAGGTACGAATGCAGTGGTTCCTACTTACACATGTTGTTTGTTTGGAATCGCATTTTGAAGATCTAACGAATCGATTGATATAAGTTTTGTTTTGTTGGATGATCTTTTGTATTGTGTGTAGAGCCTCCTTTTAATGTGTTGCATAGGACAATGCTTTAAGATAGTATTGTTCATAACGCTTTTTGAGTACGTTCCCAAAGTGCTGTATAAAGAATTTAAGAAAAATATTGTTTGTATGAAATACTAAATTATTCATAATAATGTAGCAGATTTGATAAATTTACAAAAGATTTTAAAACTTTATCGAAAAAGCTCGGCTCGATCAAAGTTGTAAAAATAAACTTTTCGAACTTTTAAGACCAGATTCGGAAACTAGAATAATTTTCTGATAAAACGTATATTTCAGTTTTTCCATTAATACTTTTGCATAATTAATGTCAGAAAATCAATTTGTCAGAAAATTAAATTCTCTGCATTTTTTCTCACGGGGCCAATACTGTGGCTTTCTTGCTTTTCGAGTTATTTTGAAAAAACCAAAAACAGGGCAAATTTTTCTCGGTTTTTAGTTTATAACTAAAAAAGTTCACCTCCATATGGAGACAGATTTTGTCTACATACTCCCTGAGACTCCCCCTACAACATGGTATAGGTCGCTTGCTACTATTATTTTTTGTCCAAATCGGCTTTTTTTCATCTAAGTGCACTGGACTAAAGTGACATGGGCTCCATGCACCACAAAAGTTAGAAAGAATCCGTGCAATGTGTGTACACAGAGCTTTGTGTATCGGCTTATATTCACAATACGATCGAGTAAATAGCGTACATACATAATTGTGTGCAACCGCGCAATCGAGTGCGGATTACCGACATTATAATAAGCAGCATTATGTATTACAGTTTAAGCGCGATCACGTTTACTCGTTGTATATTAGCACACACACACACACAGGAGGATCAACTAGTGTATATTAGACCGGTTCGTTTTGGAAATTTTTTTTTTAATTTTGGGAGCACCGGCAGAATATTTTTTTTCATAAATTTGACTAAGTTCATATTCGAGGACTAGTTGAATAAACAGAAAAAATCTAGAAAATTTTTTAATACTGCTGGTTTTTCATAAATCAAGCCAACTCAGAATTTTGGAATTTTAAGAGTATAGAAATATATAGAATAGAATAGCTATATAGAAATGCGAGTGTCAGAGGGGATCGCGTGCGGGTAGCTTATACTGTGCACACACGTAGACACACATACACACTGACAGACCTTTCTAGCCCCAGCTCCGTTAAACGACACGGCGCGGATACCACACACATTCACGAGCGATCCCCCTCACTTTCACGTATTGGCTACGGGAATCGCGTAGGAACAGCTCCGTGAGTGACTTACGGGGTATATCCGTGAAAAATCATAGCTGCGTTATGAGGTGCATTCGGCGAGATTTTGTGTATAAAAGGCGAGCGGTCAATTAACAAAATCGTACGAGAAGAATAAATAACAGAATTTTTAGTACGATTTTTATGACATGGTGCTACTGATAATGGAAATGTATCTTATTAGTTGTAAAAGTAATTGTTTACCCCTTTAACGTGTGGAATGACCATTTTTGGACAACATTTATAGCGATGAATTACACGAACTAAAAATTGTTGAAAAACCTTTCAAATATAATTTCTTACGTAAAATTTAATGTACTTTTCAAATCTGGGGTCAGAAATTTCAAAAATTTATTTAATTAAAAGTTATAAAAAATTTTGTAAAAAAAAAACATGAAATTTCGAGAAAAAAAATTTCGTTTAACTCAAATTTCATCACGGAAAAAAGGTTTGCTCGTGCGTCTCACCCGTATAGATTTGGTCAATAGCATGTATACTTTATTGTAAAATAGTTATACTATTGTAGGGTTTAGAATTGATCAAAAAACATGCCTGATTTTTGTAATTCATCGCTATATATGTTGCCAAAAATAGTCATTTCAGGCGTTAAAGGGTTAAATCAATTTATTCGAACAAATAGGGAAATTTCTAAAATATCGTCTGGACACAATTGTTTTTAGATAATTTAGGCTATTTTAAAGAAAAAATGTCCATTAGTTTATAGCAACAGTTTATAGTTATTATATCTCTAAAATTAATATTTTCCGAGCTATAAGTAATTGAAATGAAAATATAAAGATAATTTCGCAATTCGTATGAGATCTTTAGCAAGATATTTTTTATAGGCATGAAAAACATTTATTGTTGTTTCAATGCTTGTCTCATTGTAGTATCAAGTGAATATAATTATGTACGTATTCTATAAATTAAGTATATGGATAAAAAATTAATCAAAGTTTATTTAAATAAAATAGTCAAAGTTTATTCATATAAAATAGTCAAAGTTTATTTATATTTTTTTGCAAAATATTTTTAAAAGCTACATACAAACATTGTTTGATCTTTACTAGTATACCAGGCTCGATTGGAGGGATTAATTCGCAATTTTTACTAACATTTTCAGAACTATTTCGTTTAACAATACAAGCATAATAATGAGAACCAAACGATACTATGTCATACATATCTACAGTGAAAAATGTTTTGCTATAAATACGTACTACTTTAACAATTTTTCCTATTTTCATTTCATTTTCAGAATTTATCCGTATGAAGTTTCCTACACTATATTGCATGCCATTAATCATAATATTTTCAAATACAGAATAGTCTTCGCATGTTCGTTTCAATGATGCGTCTTTTTTTGTTTTCAAATTTATGCGCCATCTGAAGCAATTTCAATTTTTGCTTTACAACTATTGTGTGCAACAAATTTACTTTACAATTAGAAGCAATCGCCGTTGCCTTAATTGAGCGGTGTCTTGATTCATAACGAACTGTCGAATAATGTACACATGGGTCATAATTTAACAGCATTCTTCCATAGTGGACTAAGAAGTGAAATTTAGGTTTCAGATCTTTAAATAATTTTATAAATAGTTTATTAAAATCATCTACCCAATTTATGAGATATTTGGAATCTTCTTTGCAAATGCAATTTTCCGTTGAGATATCCACTATTTGACGCAAGAGCTTTATCAATTGCCAATGCTCATCGTCTCCGTCAATGAGATCGCTAATCATTAATTGCAAATATCTTATAACATATAAAGTCTCTGCGGCTGACATTTTTAGAACAGTGTTATTTTTTAACCGATGTATTGTTATTTCCGGTGGTTTGTTACAATTTTTTTTTTTTTTTTGAGTTTTAAAATTTTGAATTTTATCATTCAAAGTGTCCAAAGTAAATAACTTTTTTTCGAAAAGGTAAACATTGAAAATATCATGCAACGTATAAGCGCAAACACCTTCGAGTTCGTCGTGGGTCATGTCAAATGAAAAATTATCTAGTATGTGAAAGTTATTGATTTTATTAAATACACACTCTTCTCTAACTCCGGATATTCGGACAGCTTTCATCAAAATATCATTTGAATAGCTATCTTTAGTTCTGAGCCATGAAACATTTTCAATAGTACAATTTTTAGATTGCTCACAATCATTTTTGCACACTCGACAGTGGAAATTTGTATTGAAACTTGTGACGAAACCACTGATTTCGTTTAAGCCTTTATTATCTCCGATTAACATGACGAGATGAAATTTGACACGAAAATTTTCTTTTTCGATTTGTATTGTTATACCTTCTTCTGATAGGAAGTTCAATTCATCGATTAGATGTTTGAAAACTGACTCATTATCCGAACTTTTGTAATCATCAACATGAAATATAGTCGTAAATAGAATGCTGTCTAACTGGGATGCGATTTCGGGAGGAAGGCAAGCTATAGATGTATACACTACGCCGAATTTATTTTTTCCTGCATGAACACCTAAAGGGTTACCAACTTCTAGATCGTCATAATACACATAAAGTGGCAATACTAACTCGTTTTTAAATAATGGTTCGTACACATTTTTCCAATAATCGGCCTGCATGATATTCGTAATAAAAATATTTTCGTTTTTTATTTTTTCGATATAACATCTTATTTTACCAAACATATTTGGGATTTCTAAAAATATTTTTAGGAATACACGCAATTGGATCCATGACCCAGACAAAAATATTTCTTTGTACATTTCTTTACCATTAACCATAACTTTATGAAAGCACTGTCCAATATCCGCGTAGTCTGTTTTACTAATTTTTAGATGATATTTTTTTTTCAATAAGTTAAATCTTTTTTTTCACTTGAGATAGATTCAAATACTGATTTATGTTCAACAAAGACTTTATCCAATAAGACATACACTTCATCACTAATATTATGATGTTTTTTCAAAACATTATAAATGTCACTTTCCAGAGATTGCAAGAAAATTGTTATTATAAATTCATGAATAAAATTAACAACTTTATCAACGATATCTCTTGTTAACGAAGGCTTGCCGTATAAATACAGGAAGAATGATATAAGATAATTGTTCATCCAAAGTATATTCATGGTGAAATAGAAATAATTAACAATAATTATAAAGCAAAAAATATTACAGCTTGGTTTATTGATTAAATAGCCTAACCTATTTAATTGACTGAAATTTTTAGTTTTTCAGGAACTACGTTTGAACTACCTAAAATAATTGTCAAGATCGAAACTCAAATTTAATGTTAGTCGCGCACGCCCGTACGTACATTCAAGCGATAGCTTTCGCCTTGCTAGTTGCTCTGTGTTCGGCTTATACACATACGCGCGCGGGATACATATATAAGGCGAGCGGGAGGTTGCCAAAAAGTCGCTTAGAAAGGGGACATACCGACCACGGAGAGGAGAGTGGCTAAACGACATGATTCCTTACGTATTTTTCGTCGCTGAATCCGAATATGAAATTTATTTTACTCTAAAATAACAGCGTCATGGAGAAAAACGCGATTTTCATGAAAATCGCGGTATAATGAATTTCTCATTTTTTCGAGTTCAACTCGCTGTAACTTTTTTTGTAATAAATATTTTTTGATGAAATTTTAACAGCATATTCTAGCACTCAAAAGGAAGAAAATAGCGTCAAGCAAGTGTAAGGAAGTTTTTGGTAAAATTTGAGATCAAAATATCAATTAGGGAAGAAATGGCAAGAGTTTCAATATTAGAGCACCGAGCGCGCGCTCGCCGCGCGTGCAGCGCAGCAGTCGCCTCGCCGGCTAGCGTTGCGCGTTGGCCCGTGTAATGGTGCATACAGTTTAATAATTAATATATGAAATCCATTTAATCGTTTTTATTAAACATATGGTCAAATCTCAAAAAAAAATTCCGTTTCGTTAACAAAAAAAAGTGAAATTTTTTTTGAGTGCCCAGCGGCCTGGACCCCCGTAAATTGTTCATAGGACCTCCAGGAGTGAAAAAAAAGGCGTGAACATGAAATTTGAAAATAGTTAATTTTTTTTGGGTCACTTTTGTGTTTTAGATGCCGAAAAGTCATCTTTTCACGCAAATACGACTTATTGCTCGATTTCCAAGTCGTTGAAAAAGTATCAAAAAACATCTAAAAATTTCAACTGACCACTGTATTCGATAGGAAATTTCCTCAGCTTTCCGATGGTACTATTTGATTTTCAGAAATATTCAATTTTCACCGCGAAAATCGCCATCAAACATTGAGAGCTAAATATGTCGAAAAAATTAGTACGAAAATAGTGCTTTCTATGGCTTATTTTCGATTTTTCCTTGTAAAAATGAAATTAATTGGAAAATCTAACTGCACCATGAGAAAGCTGAGAAAATTCCCTATCGAAAACATGTATTCATTTATTTTTCAGCCAAATTACAATCCTTTACAAGCGTATTTTGACTGTCCTGTTCTCCGTTTTCTTTTTTCAGTGCGGTCTTGAGGTTTTTAGCGTTGCATGGTTCGCTACAATCAAAATTCGCTCGTAATTAGACTCAAAAAATAAATGAAGACATGCTTTCTATAGGGGATTTTCTCAGCTTTCTCATGGTGCAGTTAGATTTTCCAATTAATTTCATTTTTACAAGGAAAAATCGAAAATAAGCCATAGAAAGCACTTTTTTCGTACTAAATTTTTCGACATATTTAGCCCTCAATGTTTGATAGCGATTTTCGCGGTGAAAATTGAATATTTCTGAAAATCAAATAGTACCATCGGAAAGCTGAGGAAATTTCCTATCGAATACAGTGGTCAGTTAAAATTTTTAGATGTTTTTTGATACTTTTTCAACGACTTGGAAATCGAGCAATAAGTCGTATTTGCGTGAAAAGATGACTTTTCGGCAGCTAAAACACAAAAGTGACCCAAAAAAAATTAACTATTTTCAAATTTCATGTTCACGCCTTTTTTTCACTCCTGGAGGTCCTATGAACAATTTACGGGGGTCCAGGCCGCTGGGCACTCAAAAAAAATTTCACTTTTTTTTGTTAACGAAACGGAATTTTTTTTTGAGATTTGACCATATGTTTAATAAAAACGATTAAATGGATTTCATACATTAATTATTAAACCGTATGCACCATTACACGGGCCAACGCGCAACGCTAGCCGGCGAGGCGACTGCTGCGCTGCACGCGCGGCGAGCGCGCGCTCGGTGCTCTAATATTGAAACTCTTGCCATTTCTTCCCTAATTGATATTTTGATCTCAAATTTTACCAAAAACTTCCTTATACTATATATTTTAGTGCTGTGAAGTTTATATTTTGAATTTCGAAATTTCGTCACTTAACTTTTTAATCCGAAGTTAAGAATTCGTGAATTCGCGTTTTTCATGTTCAAAAAATCATATCTTCGGTTCTAATAAACTTTTCGACACTTGCTTGACGCTATTTTTTTCCTTTTGAGTGCTAGAATATGCTGTTGAAATTTCATCAAAAAATATTTATTACAAAAAAAGTTACAGCGAGTTGAACTCGAAAAAATGAGAAATTCATTATACCGCGATTTTCATGAAAATCGCGTTTTTCTCCATGACGCTGTCATTTTAGAGTAAAATAAATTTCATATTCGGATTCAGTGACGAAAAATACGTAAGGAATCATGTCGTTTAGCCACTCTCCTCTCCGTGGTCGGTATGTCCCCTTTCTAAGCGATTTTTTGGCAACCTCCCGCTCGCCTAATATATGTATTCCGCGCGCGTATGTGTATAAGCCGAACACAGAGCAACTAGCAAGGTGAAAGCTATCGCTCGAATGTACGTACGGGCGTGCGCGACTAACATTACCGACGCACTAGATCAAGCTCCGCATGCGTATATATTCCGTGTGTGTGTACTCGCGTGTGTGTGCAAGCCGAACACAAAGAAGGCATAACACACACATGCGCAGGCCCGGACTGGCGACAGGGAATTTGAGCTTTGTGAAGCTGGCGGTGGAAGTGAAAGCACACTATACTTTACTTTATACCGCTGGATACAAAATCTCATTAAGAATACATAAATTAAAAATATAGTTGACTTTTTATCTATTAATGTCGTTTGAAAAACTGTCGAACGCTACTTGGAACAAAAAATAAATAGAGATAAGCTATTGATAGGAGATTTCCTCAGCTTTCTCATGGTGCAATTAGATTTTCCAAAAAATCTCATTTTTACAAGGAAAAATCAACAATTATACAAAAATTTCACTTTTTCCGTATTGAATTTTTCGACATATTTAGCCCTCGATGTTTGATGGCGATTTTCGCGGTGAAAATTAGATATTTCGGAAAATCTAACTGCACCATGAAAAAGCTTAGAAAATTTCCTATCGAATACAGTAGTCAGTTAAATTTTTCAGATGAGTTTTGATACTTTTTCAACGACTTGAAAATCGAATAATTAGTCGTATTTGCGTGAAAAGATGACTTTTCGGCGTCTAAAACACAAAAGTGCCCTAAAAAAATGAACTATTTTCAAATTTCATGTTCAAACGTTTTTTTTTACTTCTGGAGGTCCTATGAACAATTTGCGGGGGTCCGGGCTGCTGGGCATGCAAAAAAAGATTTCGCTTTTTTTGTTAACGAAACGGAATTTTATTTTGAGATTTGACCATATAGATCAAAAGCAAAAAAGGAAAAATGTATTCTAAGATCATAGAAACCTTTCCAGTGGTATAATGAATGTACGGTAAAAATTTCAAAACGATTGGACGGGTAGTTTTTATGAACATTGTAACGGTCGACTCCCCGTGTCCACCGTCTACAAGGCGTTCTCAGTGCCTGGCCGACTTTGTCGTAATACGACGCGCCAGACGAGCGACTGCTCGTCGTCGGCCAGGGTCCGGCTAGCTCTATAGGGACGGGAAAAAACGCGAGATACTACCTCGAGGTCGTGGGTACGACTCTCCTCCTGGAGGGGACGTCGACAGGTATGGAGCGGGGAGCTCCTGCAACTGCAACACTGCACCTAGAAAAACACCTGTAAACGAGAAAATTCGCGAGAGAGAGAGGAAAGGTAAACGACGGGTCTTGAAATAATAAAACAGTGAATTTCGATAAACACAAAGATTCTATTTTATTGAAATATCCTAAATACTCATTCACGCAAGCCGAAGTTCGCACACTCATTCGCACCGGGTCGCGGACGCGAGCTGCGTTGCCGTTCGGAGGGTCTATGCGAAGCGCGGTAATACCAATGGCTACTCACAGTATTCCTCGCTCTCGAGGCTCGCGACCGCACGGGTAGACTCCGCGTCGCCGGGGTCCTAAGAGTTGCTGCTGTTTTTCCTCGTGGTCGTCTGTTGGCCACAGACGCGAACAGGGACGGGCCGGAAGGTCGAACTACGTCGCGTTGATGTCGATATGGTGCGCCGCACGTCTCGCCAGCACACCCGCTCGAGCAAGTGGCCACCAACTTCTCGCTCTCACCAACACGCACCAAGACCATGCCTGCACTCATCAATCACTCACTACACACTCCTCACACACGCTCAACTACAAAAATACTCTGACAAAACTACTCCGAGGAAAGCTTAACAACGACTCGCATACACTCAGCTCTACACTGCTCAACGGTCGAAACTCAAGTGTCGCGATCGTCTGCTAATTGACACGCACGGGTCGCGAGGATCTCCGTGTCGTCTTGTCTATGTCTCGTGTCTGTAGCAGCTCCGGCTTTGCTGCTCAGGCCAAGCGAACGTAAACACGGCAATGTTGCGGTGTGCAAGCCGGGCTCTACCTTCGCTCCTTTGTTCGCGCGTACCTGCAAAGATACCACGCAATTATTATCGGCGTCGCCAACATTATTCATTATCTATTTCTTGCAGCCGACGCGACGACGTTTGCAGCGGAACAACGTCACAACATAAAATACAAACAGACGTCGTTTCTGCTTTACACATATGAGCAGTTTTTTCATATATGTACAACCCGCGTAAAAATTGAACCTATGTAAAACATTTTGGAAACATGTTGCTAATGTATCGACATAAAATGTTGGTGCAGTGTTGGAAACATGTTGGCACTAGCTCCGCAACATGTTTCCAATTGCTACTTTGTCAACATGTTGCCAACACCATCTAGCTGAACATTTTTTATCTATGGTGTTGCTAAAATGTTGCCAACACCGCATAGATGAATTTTTCCCACACAGTGTTGCTAAAATGTTGCCAACACGTGAGCAACATGTTACAATGAAAAAATCACCGCCCATTCATTCCGACCCACTACGCGAATTCGAATCAAGTTTTGGTTTAAAAATGATGAGCACTGCGACCGTTGGGGCACTTGACGCAACAGTAATGTGCGATGTCTCCCCACTGGCCACTGGGCACGCGAAAAAAATTTAACCTTTTTTTGTTAACGAAACGAAATTTTATTTTGAGATTTGAACATATGGTGGCCATTTATTCTGAACATGTTCATTTTTTTACGCTCGGTCCGACAATTTTAAATCGACAAAACATATGACGCGGTCTATTGATTTCTAGCAGCTCTTTCTCAATCGCGTATTGATTCATCTTCCTCCGAATCGTTCTCTCTCTTTCTCTCTCTCTCTCTCTCTCGCTCTTACTGTGTATTGAGTGTATATACTCACCGATTCTTAATATAAGTGTGTCGACTGTAAAAGGACGAGAGAGAAATTCGCACCCTCCGTTTCGTTGCTATACTGCCACTGCTGGATGTGCGAGGCGCGAGTTGTATAGAATATTTCACACTCTGACATGACGTGTATAAAGCTAATGCTCTCTAAGCATATGACATCCTGTAAATAAGCTTTCTGGGAAGTTTAGAAAATTTAATAGATTATTTTAAAAAAAAATTGGCCTTTTATTAGATAATTTTGTTCGGAGGCTGAAAGGAAGCTAATTGTCTATTTAGCTGGAAAAAATACCGGCTAATGGCATGATTTCATTCGTGTACTGTGTATATAAGCTCATATGCTTTGTCGATGAAAGAGAAGGAGGGAGAGAGAACGAGCTATGTACATATACAGAGGCATGGCCGAGCGCTGGAGACTTTCTCTCCCCCACTTGGTATTAATGTGTAGTATACTGTGTATATGTATACCTATACCTGTGTATGTACGCGCAGTACTGCTATATATAGTTGGCCGCACATGGCCCAAGTATAGCTATAGAAAGATATAGGTATTCGCGTGTGGCGAAAGTGGTGTCTTGTGGACGAGGGGGTCATAGTTGCTGCTGGCAGCACAGAGGATGATCCCCCGCATACTGCTGCTGCTGCCGCTGCTACTACTGTACTACGCCGACCTAGATCCCCTTCCCCCGTCCGCTCCTCCGTTGCCGATACCGCCTTTGATGCTGCGCACTGCCCAGCGCGACCAACGCACCCGCGAGAGAACATAGTCGCGTGCCGCCAAGCGCTTTCTCTCTCTCTCTTTCTCTTTCTCTCTCTCTACGCTACTTCTGCTGCTCGCTGTGTATATTGCTATCGTTTCTGCAAACGAATAAGTAAAAACAGCAAAAAAACGCGCGTTTCTCCACGATTTTCTAGAAAATAAAAATACTTAAAATCAAAATTTAAAAAATCCTTGATTCATACAATAGCTCTTTACGGGGTCCTCCTCTTCGTGTACGAATAACTTTTTCGATTTTGAATTACTCGCTCGTAAGGCGTTATTTGTGCGGGATAAAAAAATCCGTCGATCTCTTCTGCGTTCAAGTCCTCGAGAATGTTTGTTACAGGCCCAGCGATGACTAATACGTTTAGAATATCTCCGCGGTAACATTTTCAGAGGTCTTAGCATGAATAGAAAACTGACATAAGAGGTATTTTAAATCATTGTATTCACATATACTCACTTACACATTATTCGCGTACAGTATTTGTATAGCTCCCAGCGCCTACCTGTCTGCTGCTGTTGCTGTTATACCTACACATCCCTCTCTGTGCTGCTCTGTTAGTGAACCGTCTATTATCCACTTCTACAGCATATTATTGTAAATAGAAATTAAGCTTCCTTTGACCTTCTAAACAAAATTATCTTATGAAAGGCCAATTTTGAAAATAATTTATCGAAATCTATGATTTTCACGCGTGTCAGAAAGTGAAATATTTTAATCCCGCTAGCTGCTGGAAATCAATAGACCGCGTCATATGTTTTGTCGATTTAAAATTGTCACACCAACCGATTCATGCATACAATATAATAGAGTAAAATTATTTCTCCGCACGATTTTCAGAAATGAAATAACAAACACAAAAACCCTTTCTTGTTATTATACTTTAGGTGTGAATTGCAGAAAGGTATCTGGGAAAGAGGCTCGGATATAGAAAACCATATACGTACAAAACAAAGGAAATTGCGCATTAGAAAGATAATGAGAGAGAAGAGATTATTTTGCATGGATTTACCGTTATAAATAGGATGAAAAAGTTCTAGTAAAAGTTTTAGTGATTGATAAGACCTTTCATTTGAGTCTAACCACAATCAATTACGTTAATTATATACCGAGAAAAATGCAAAAAAAACCTCTAAAATGGCCATTTTTTCAATCGCATTTATTGTTATCAATTTCAGTGTAATCAGCACTTACAATACATCAAAATGTAAATTTTGTAACGACAAAAACAATCAGCTTTTAAAAGTTAAGATCAGGCGTATAGTTTTCGGGAAACAGTCATTTGTTTATAAAAACACTCCCTCGGGCCTAGGCTATATCTCGATTTTTAGCAACAATAACGAGTCTTTTCGACGCGCAAATGAAAGTTTAAGACTTGTACTTATACGTAGCAAAAAGTTTTAGACGGAAAATCAAAAAAATATACGATAAACCATGCAATGAAAATTCGGTATTTTTTAAGTTATAAACAAATAGACGCAGAGGGTCAATTGTAATCGTTAGCCGGATAATTTTTTTTTTGTTCAATAGCTGACATTGAAACGCAGATTTAAAAAAAAAGAATTTTTTCTAATCATTTTGATGTATTTTAAGCACCGATTGAACTGAAATTGTTTATAATAATGCAATTGAAAAAATGGCCATTTTAGAGGGTACTTTAATTATTCTCGGTAAATAATTAACGCAATCCATAAATTCTAACTTTCCTCCTCAAATATTTAATTTGACTGGACGAAACAAGTGATTTCATGTTTGCGTCTTTTACCGCTACTAGAGATTCAGGTTTGAGTTGACGACCGCTGCTCAAACATAAGAGCAAATATTGATTGAGAACCTCTTACGTCTCTTCCAACGTTAGGCGAGAGCTATACGCAAACGCTTTACGCGCATGCGCGTACACACACACACACACACACACACACACACACACACACACACACACACACACAGAAAGAGTTATTACAGCGCTTCTTTTGAGAGTGCTGATTAACAAATTACTCTTAATCATTATATAAATAATCATATATGGTTATATGTGTGGGTATTGTCGATTTTATCCGTGCTAAAAGCTGCTCCGAGTATGGTTCTGTACGTGACTCTCAGCGTCTATATGCAGTTTTTACACCCGTTTCATGTCTATGCATAAATTATTGTGCACTACGCAGTAGAAAAACAGTATGCACTCTCGTACTCGAGTTTGGAAAGATTAATATTCGAAACGGAAATCCCTCAGTCTATCTGAAGATTAAAAATCGAGAGGGGTTTGAGTGTGTGTGTGTGTGTGTGTTTTTAATTTTTTTGGACGTTGGCAGAGTGTTCGCGTTTTGTGCCAATAACAGTTACCAATTTATCTCAAAAAATTTAACAAAAATGTGTTTTCGATGTATTTTTTTCTCAGCTTTCCAATAGTGCTATCCAATTTTCCAAAATTTTCCATTTTCATAGAAAAAAATTGAGAGTCAGTCATAAATACATTTGAATTTCTTGAGCGAAGATCGATAACATCCGAAATCAACAATGACTCGAACAATGGGTTATATTTTGAATCGCGTCGCGCAACTGCTTCGACTTTTCTTTCGACGTCTTTTAATCGCGCATAAAAGGATAGTACTTTTTCGTAATAATGTTATATTCGTATAAACAATTTTATATTCGTAACATGGGTTAAAATTTCCTTTCATATTTTAATTTTAATCTTTTTTTGGTCATTCATTCATTGGGGCCGTCACCCTATAATCTCTTCGTGAAGTGATTTTATTGATGAATTTATTTGTTTTCTACATGTATTAAAATTGATATCCAAATATTCGTATTTACTCAATTGGTCGTCAATTTCTTTTTGTTTGCCTACTAAATCGTTAAGTATTGTTAAATCTCGCGCTTTTTAATTTTCTCTGGACGAGTGTTAAATCTTTGAGCAAACTGTTCACGATTTAAAGGTCGGCCTCTTTGTCTATTGTTTTATTTTCAGTCATTGTACACCCATTTCATTGATCGCACCCAAGACTTTATTACAAATATAATAACTAAATACTATTTCAACAAAGCTTACAAGCTATGTCGGCAGATGATCGTCAATCTTGATGCTGGTGGTGGCTATCGGTACAATACAATAAGCTACTTTGACACTCGCGCTGAATAATTACAGTTACAATAAGATAGTGCGCTGTTAATAAATTTCTATTGCTTCTCGCGAAATACAAGTATGTTTAATTCGTAGTCACTCTTTAAGTATATTTTATTACCAGTCCGTTTAAATCGCGGAGTCGCTTTTATAATATTTAGATCGCTCGCGCACAGAGCTTCGCTGTACTCAACTGTAAAGAATGATCTGCCCAGAAGTCCTATTTTTACGCCGGTCATATGCTAATTTATTCATGCATCTTCTCGGTGGGGGTACATCTTGGTGGTTTTCCCTTCTATAGATAAACTACTTGTTTTTTCGTTGCTAGTTGATCCGTGTCCGCGGGTCAAGCATGCGACGTTCTATTTACCCATATTTGGGCAAATGTTTTCGGAGCTCCGGTCACGCTGTGATTCCAAAGTGACCGGCCGGTCAAACTCCCGGTGATTAGGAAACCTGCGGCCGCACGTGCGAATATGTTTCTTTCTTTATATCATTTCGAAGTAGGCCACGGGTTTCACCCGCTGTGCTGTTGTCGTGCCTTCTCTGTATTCGGCTCGCATACAAGCGTGTACATATAGGCAAGATACATTCATGTGAGGGCCTGATCTAAACCTTTAAAGTCGAATATATCATAAAATAGGTCGACGACTCAAGTCTCAGCGTGCGAGTGGCCAAAGTGACGCTGGAGTCTCCGGCAATCTTCGCCGGAAGGCGAGCGATTAAGCCAGGCAAGAGTTCCAGCGACTCTCGCTTACTACAGGCCCCCCATCAAACGCTTATATTTTCTCTGTGTAGAGACACACACACTGTTCAAAGCAGACATAGAGAGAGTTCAAGCGCGCGTGTAGATTATTCGCTCCATTGAGCTCCATTATATACTAAATATATTCTCTACTTGTGTGTAGTGGAGAGACGGGTTGATGAGTCATCGTGTGACACTAGTGCTCGACCGAAGGTGACCCTGATGCCTGGTTAGAGAACCTTCTTTATTTTGTTAATGACTTTTTTTATATCAATTTGAAACAATTACCGAAATTAAAGTTCAAACTTTCAGCTTACTACACTGAAAGAAAAATTGCAAGTATGGGCTGCGCGTGTACGTAACCCATGGCTACGATTACTTTTTGAAGTCTTAGATTCCGCTATGACGAAGCGTAAGATTACAAGAAGTGTTGCGAGATGCTACGTTCAAGGTACGCGTGTGGCACGTCCGACTGGTCGTAGCCTCAGACTACGAACGTCCGATCATGAAGCTACGATCTGTGTGAGCGGGCGGAGACTACGCCGAGTCGTAGCGTCTGCGATTTCGAAAGTCGGACCGTAATGCTGAATTTGTAAATGAAACATAATAAATAAGTAAAAATTCAATAAGGCATGTTGTCAACGAACGATCTAGTTTACGCTAGGCCGCATTGCTCAAGCGTAGAGGCATGAGTGAATGCATCTGCCTCACCACTGGACAAAGTCCGATAAAAGGTGAGGATCGCAGGGTGCGCAAGCATAGAGGCTTGCGCACGGGCGCTAGGCCGCATCACCATGGAGATCGTGTTTTGTTTTTCGTTTAATTAATTTTGCTTGATTTGGTGAGCGATCTGTTCATTATTCTTCGAACTCTCAAAGGTGAAACGTCAATAAAGCTCTCATACTTCACTTCTGTTTCTTGCCTTTATTCTTTTTTATCTCACGCGTTCATTTTCACATGTTATGTATATAGTGATAGTGTTATGCGTATATTGCCTCTAGTCAAAAGTATATGGGCTTAAGCCATAGTTAGCGTGATGGTCAAAAAATTTTTTTTCTTAAATTATGTACTTTTGTCTAGTAATGTAATCTTGTCTAACTTTTTACAGTTAATGCTCCTAGGTATAAGGTTCCAGAAAAATCATGTTTGAACCGATTAAAAATTTGTAACGTTTCGGGGGTCAAAATTATCATAATCTGCAGGCTTATTATGAACAATTAAACTTGATTTTCCAAAAATAAGTAACATCGCTCCAAATAGCGTTCTATCCCGTGTATTTTAACTTTTAAAACGGTTTTAGAAACTTCAAGTGTCAATGAACAAATTATTCATTTGCAGCATATTTCCGACTGTGATTTGTAATCTATGATAAAACTAAGTTTTTTGTACAAAAGTAGAAGTAATTAAATTTGATTTGAGCCCACCTAAGTATTCTTAAGATGGCTGTAAGTCCTTTTAATTTTTATTGACAATTGAGGCGTTTTTAATGAATAAATGAACCGATTCCATTGTTATATATATCAAATTGACGGCCTTGCAAAGACGGCCTTGCAAAGACGTACAACTTTTGTTCGAAACTTTTTTTCATACAATTTACTGGTTTCAATCTGTAGTAGAAAAACCGATTTTCTTAATTTCAAAGGGCGCAATTGTTTAAATTTCAATCCAGTTGACTGTGGCATTTGTTATAACTTCATTCTTATCATCGAACCCTAACGAATCCCGGTGAGATACACCGGTAGCGAATTTTTTTACTTTCAAAACTAATTCGACTGGACTAGACCGCGCGCTCTTTCCCTCTTCACCACTCGAGAAAATCGAATGTGTGTGCATGTATGTGTGGAACTGTGTGCGTGCGCATGTATATGAGTAGTTCCAGAATCGAGTGTCCAATTTTTTGGTTAAGAATGGAAAAAAATTTCAAAATATCCTATCCTATTAGAGTGGTGAGGTTTTTAGCGTAAGCAGTTTATAAGCGCTGTGATTGGTCGTTGAGTAGCTTGCGACTCTTTACTGGCGCGCAAATACGAGTGTTAAAATAAGTTAAGAAAGTAGAATATTAACTTATTGACGGTTATAGACTTATTTTGATGTTAACGCTTTAGAACTGATCATTTTTATTATAAAATATCATTTAAATTAAAAAAATTATAAATTCATATCTAAATTACAATTTTATTCTTTAATATTTAAAAGATTTGATATATTCCATTGACAAATTTTTTTTCGTTTATTTGGAGGACAGTTAATGCGACTAGAATTATAAAGTATTCTTGCGTTAAATCAGGGTTTCAATTGAAGGTATTAGTGTTATTCATATCTTCTTCAGTGAATTTTTAATATCTTTTTTTGATCCGAGACTCCGAATTTTTCTTCTTATAGTAAAATAAATCCAACATACAATAAATAATTGCGAACTTCTACAATTTTTACTGGTCATAAATTCGAATTGGACATTCTAGCTAATACTATCTGGTCCAAAGAGTTTTGGACTCAGAGTTTCTGATACGACTGATAAATTAGACTTTTACCCATGGCATATCTCGCGTTGGTAGACGAGTCTGCCGATCGTTCTCGGGTAAAGTTAATGATCATCGATCTGATCAATAATGTTTTCTGTCGGTTCAACTCGGTACTTAGCTGCATTATCATGTCTAAAAATTGAATTTAACTTAAGGTTAAAAAATATTATTGAAAATTTGAAATTATTTACTTACATAATTTGAATGGAAGTGTCTCTTACATAAGATAACTCGTCACTGCCAATATAATCAGCTATTGCTCTCAGATAAGATCTAATTATTTTCAAG
>NW_019641394.1:0-804 GCF_000599845.2 Trichogramma pretiosum | reverse complement strand
ACCCTTCATATAACATTTTTATATTACACATAAATAAGTTGCAACGTTATGCCACCAATTCCACAATTAATCAAAACTTACCTTTACGAATACGAGTAGCAGTTATATAATTATTCCTCAATTTCAGATAACATGCCACGTACGAAGCGCCAATCACATCGTTCCCGCAGCTTGTCCATACGCCGAGCTGTATCACTCTATCGCAACCGCGACGCTAGCAATACTAACGGATTAACAACGTTCAACCATTTTCCATTCGTTATGAATGCTACTATAATAAACGCCGGTAAACGCTTCGACGAAAAAAATTCCAACTTATCATGGAGGAAATGCGGTAACTGTAAGCGTACGTTCCCAGGATTGACCTTAAAACAAGGATTATGCAACTTTTGCTCGAAACCAGGCGAAATTAAAAAATTTACAAAAGAGAATAATATGGATCCAGGACCTATACCAACGGAATTAGCAAATTTAACACTAATAGAACAACTTCTAATTGCTCAAGTGCATCCTATAATTTCTCTTTATAGAATTAAAGGAGCTCAGTATGCCTATTCGGGTAACGTCATCAATTTTCAACAAAATATACACGAATATATACGTGAATTACCAATCCACCCAAGCAAGTTACCACTAACAATTGTTTTTAAAAAAGATATGAAAGTAGGCAACGCATTATTTCGCGTAAGAGCTAGTAAGGTATATAACGCCATACAATGGCTCATAAAAAATAATATTTACTACAAGTCATCTATCATATCACACGAAAATTTACGTGCCTTACCGACAGATGACGATATATCG
>NW_019641393.1:0-804 GCF_000599845.2 Trichogramma pretiosum | reverse complement strand
GAACTTCTGATCCTCTTCTGCTAAATCACATGGAATTCACTGTGTAGACATGAAATTCAGTGTTTACAATTATGTGTTCTATGGTGAGCACAAGATGGCGCTGGAGTCAGCCGCCGGACTGAGACGCCTGACAATGATAAGTGACACAATGGGATGCTTATCAATTAGTTAGGGAAAGTTTGAATGTCCTAAAATGGGATATAAAGATGGGCAGAAACATCAAATAATCGATTTGCCGAGAAAAATGAATTTCGTTAAAAATTTATACATTGGATTTATTCAGAAAATCGAATGTATCTTTTGAGTCAATTTGAATTTTGAATTTCCGAATGAAGCATCAAAAAGAAGAGACAATTTCCTATAAAACAAGGAAATAAAAAAAAAATTAATATTTGGAAAATTTAAGGTATATATAAGCCCTTAAGAATTTCCATGTTCGGTCGGCCATCAGAAGTTGTTTCGGCCTTGGAAATATTGGTGCGCAGCATCGCAGGTTTAAAGTGTTAATACATGAGTCAAACAAAAAAAGCGATCCGTATTGACTTGTTTACAATAATGCCAGAATAATGACAACTAGAGTACGTACTTTAACTCCAAATGAACACAATAGTCCCGTATAGCAAGGATTGTTTCGAACTTTCGATAAATGCGTGCTTTGGAAAATTCATGGAAAACTAGCATAAAAGAATTCATGTCTTATAATAACTCACAAGTGCATACTTAAATACCTAAAATAACCCAAGAGTGGTTTGTTCCGTTCAAAATAACCCTTAGTTTGATTCTTTTGTCCGAAATTTATCCTTG
>NW_019641392.1:0-808 GCF_000599845.2 Trichogramma pretiosum | reverse complement strand
AAATTTTAAAAATTTAAAAAAATCGATAAATCAGCACCATACCCCCCCCTTAATTAAAGTTGTAACACATAGATCATCCTGTATTTTTTTTATGCCGAATTCACAACTGCGGCTTCATTTGCTACAGTTGTGACATTACTTAGTAGGATCAAAGAGCCAAAACAAGCTCAGTTCGTGTCTTTTTTGTACGATGATAATATAGTCTAAATCAAAGCTGTAATTCATAGATCATCTCACTAGAGTTCTAGTAAACACAAATAAATTTTCGTAATGTTATAAATCGATACATTAGTTTCGGCGCCAACAAAATTTCAACGGTAAAATCTCATATTTAAATATAAACATAAGATTTGAGATGAGAATAGTAGAGAAATAATAGTACCAGTAGATAGATGTTTCAGTTAAGAAAAGATAAGTCGAAAGATTATTACAATGTTAACTTCGGGAGAGAATAGGCTTAAAAACGAAAATGCTAAAATACGTCACAAATGCCATTATTGCGGTAAAATTTTCCTAACTAAAAGTAATTTGGACAATCATGTGGATGCAGTTCATTTGAAGCTAAGAAAATGTGTTTGCGATGATTGTGGACAGTCTTTTGTCACGAAAAAAAGTCTGAATGATCACGTTATGAATGTCCATCAAAGAATCAAAAATTACTCGTGCGACACATGTGCAAAAGTTTTTGGTTATAAGAAAAACTTGGCTGAGCACATTGCAACAGTTCATTTGAAAATAAAAGATCAAAAATGTGGAGAGTTTGGAAAGTCTTTTGGTTATAAAAGGGATCTGATGAAGCACATTGATA
>NW_019641391.1:0-814 GCF_000599845.2 Trichogramma pretiosum | reverse complement strand
TTTGGTGGGCGGGGCCAAATTGGCTCACGGCACCGGCCGCGGATTGGCATTCATTTGATGGTTCCTCAGAGCCAGAAGAGGCGGAGGTTCACGCATTTTTGGTACAAGAGGAGGCGAAGAAAGAAGAAGATGAGGACATCGTGTACTCGAGACTACGACGGATATCGAGCTTTCCGAGAATTCTCAGAGTTTTGGGCTATTGCGGACGCTGGCTTGCGCGATTTCGATCGAGGACTGTGTCATTTTCAAACTGTATTGAGCTGACAGCTGATGAAATTGATTGGGCTAGATACGGGAAAGAGCTTGAGCTTTTGAAGAAAAAGAAGCCGCTGATACAGAAAAGTGAGCTTTTCCGTTTGTCTCCGTTCCTGGACGATCGAAATTTGATTCGGCTTACTGGTCGACTGCATAATGCACCCATACCGTTCAGTGAGCGACATCCGATCATTTTACCAGGAAGCGATGAGATCGTGAAACGACTTGTTGAGGAGAACCACAGGGCTACGCTTCACGGAGGAGTTCAGCTGCTAACCTCGCATTTGCAGCAGAGCTTCTGGATCACAGGCGTGCGAAGACTTGTGTCTGGGGTGTGCCGTCGCTGCATGAGGTACACACGCTTCAGGGCCAAGACTAGCCAACAGCAGATGGCTCCGTTGCCGGTCGACCGACTTACGCCGCAGCGAGCTTTCGCGTTCACAGGACTCGACTATGCAGGACCTTTCACAGTACGGTTCTCAAAGCGTCGCAAAGCTATCACAACCAAGGGTTACATTGCCATATTTGTGTGCATGACATACAAGGCTGTGCATATTGA
>NW_019641390.1:0-814 GCF_000599845.2 Trichogramma pretiosum | reverse complement strand
GAAAATACTATGTAACTATTAAAATGTTTTGTTTTTAACATAAAATGTTCTTTTTACAAGTCTTTTCACATCAGAAAGTATGGTATGTTTAAGTATTTAAGCCAATCACCGTATCAGCAAACATTTCATCATAGATGGTTAAACTTTCTGATGTAAAAAACACTTGCACAAAATAACAATTTTACATAAATAACAAAACATTTCAATATTAATACATTTGCAGTTTCACCTTGTACCTTGTAAAGTGTAGGGAGATATTTATTACTCAGTGGATTGAAAAAAAAAAAATCCACACAAGTTTCTTTATCTTTTACTGTACATAAATCTCAATCTTTTATGATCATAAAAAACACAAGTGTGAGTAGGCAATTACCATACGTATTACTATATCTTTTATAAAATACACAACTGTGATGTTTTTTACTAATACTATACAAACAATAGCAATAATCATGATTGATACAAAGCCTGATTTTATTAATTTTATTCATAACCCCAAAAAGTTGAATCATATTATAATACTAACAATTTTTATGGACATACCTATATTAATGTTTGCAAATGTAGATACGGCTATCTTACGACGATTGCGTTTAATTCGTGTCATTTTGGTTCTTACTATATATAATTAATCAATAACCTTTGATAAAATAATAATGTAATTTTTATGCGCTTCACACGTGCTAAAACGATGATGATTTGCAAGGATTTAAGCATTGATTCGTTCATAGATAATCATATACACATAGACTCCCATATCAGTCTGTCTCGGCAAAAATTTGGAGCGCTCATATTCTTATGCAGCGTCCCCTCG
>NW_019641389.1:562-852 GCF_000599845.2 Trichogramma pretiosum | reverse complement strand
AAAATTTTTACCACGTATTCATTATACCCCTGCGCAGGTTTCTATCACATTAAAAACATTATTTGCTTATTTTTTTTTGAGTTCAGAATTTTTTCGTATTTTACCACTTCGCGCGCTCGCTCGCCCCTTGCACGGTTATCTATATATATAAAGCGAAGTTGGTGTCTGTTTGTCCTTTATGATCTCAAAAACTATCTGTCCAATCGGCTTAAAATTTTTACCACGTATTCATTATACCCCTGCGCAGGTTTCTATCATATTAAAAACATTATTTGCTTATTTTTTTTTGA
>NW_019641389.1:0-475 GCF_000599845.2 Trichogramma pretiosum | reverse complement strand
TTTTTATTAATATTCTCCTACTCTTTGAAATTTAACGTGAGCGAAGCCACGACGGGTACCGCTAGTAGGTTATATGCGTTACTTGGGTCATATTGTTTACTTGGGTTACTGGAGCTTCTCGGGTAAAAATGCTCCTTTTCATTGGTAAATGTCAAATGAACATCCTCAAATTATTTTGAATAAAAAATTGGATATAACTCTCCTCTTGATCCGTTGGGCTACTTGGGTTACTCGGCCGGAAATGCTCCTTGCAACAGGTAAAAGTATAACACACATTCTAACAGTATTTTTGAGTAAAAATTTGGATATAACTCTCCCCTCGATTAGTTGGGTTACTTGGGTTACTTGGGTTAATTGGGTTATATGGGTTACTTGGGTTACTTGGGTTACTTGGGTTATATGGGTTATATGGGTTACATGGGTTACTTGGGTTACTTGGGTTACTTGGGTTACTTTGGTTACTTGGGTTATATGG
>NW_019641388.1:0-815 GCF_000599845.2 Trichogramma pretiosum | reverse complement strand
TTCACACTATGAAAACTTGCATATCGATGGGAAATTTCCTCAGCTTTGGTTCTAGACTATTTTGAAAAATCTTAAAATTACACTTTTTAATATACTTAATGTTAAAAGTTAATTTTTTTAATTTTCCGGAGAAAAATAGTTTTTTCCGAAAATTTGAGCACACCATCAAAAAGCTGAGAAAATTTTCCATCGCTATAGCATATCACATATTTCTTGTAAGTACGGTTTTCCAGCGAGTTAGAAAATGAGTAATTTCGACAATAAGTGCCGTGCTATGCGACCGACGCGCGATGAGTGCTGCGCTGCTCATGCCCGGCTTTTTCCTGTGCATGCACGGCTATTTCAAGAGCACGCACGGCTACATGAGGTGCATGAATATTTTGCACGGCTCACAGCCGAGCGCCAGTTTTTCCGTGTACCGCGCTCGCTCGCTCGCTCGTTTTTCACGGATTCACTAGCCTACCCAACGAGCCATAAGACGTTACACATCAAAATAGGATCGCGATTTTGAGCTAAACTTTACTAAAGTGTCCTTTAATTCCTACAAACCCCCAAAAAAATTTTAAAACATCATGTTCGACGTATTTTTCGACGAGAAAACCAATGGTGACCTTGGAATTGACCTTGAACATAACCTCTAAACTACAACGAACCAAAATTGATTTTTCGTTCGGTGACCCCCTTTTTTTATTGCAGACTTGAAAAGAGCGGATAATTTTACGTTCAAATAAATCTTTAGTTTTTTTTTAAGGTCATTTCATTCCATTTCTTATATAAAATTATTTTAGGTTATATAAAGGTCCTTTAGCGTACAA
>NW_019641387.1:0-816 GCF_000599845.2 Trichogramma pretiosum | reverse complement strand
CACACACACGATCGCGATCTATCGATCTCGCCAGTTCGTTGGCAACTCACTTGTCGTTACTTATACGTCGTGTTGACAAGCTGCCAAACGTCCTTTCTCTTCTCATCGTTGCTCACATGAAAATATAAATACCGCGATCAAATGCTTTACTATATTCAAATTATATTATTATTGGCCGACGACAACGACTACGCAGAGGCTCGCCGGGCAACCGAGCATCTGATGCACTTCCTGCATCACACATCTATGATGACATGTTTGCTGATACGGTGATTGGCTTAAATACTTAAACGTACCATACTTTCTGATGTGAAAAGACTTGTAAAAAGACCATTTTATGTTAAAAACAAAACATTTTAATAGTTACATAGTATTTTCATGGCTTCATAATTGCAGCATTCAACTCAAATAAGTGCGTCCCTTTGATATGGTTGAAAGTTCAACTTGAATACAAGAGTTTCAAGCACACAGTTCACACTTGTGTTTATTATGATAAAGATTCAGATATATGTACAGTAATAGGTAAAGAAACTTCTGAGAAACATCTGAGTGAATGATAATATTTATTCAGTGCTGAACTAATTAGAGCTTATTTTGTTGTGGACCATAAATGGGCTGTGCAGGCACCACTTGCATTATGAGCCGAGTTCATACATCTGTAACTTGTATATAACTTATCTCGTTTTTTTTTTAAATTGCGTTTGAACCCTTTTTCAGGTTTTGATAAGGAATAATTTAAAAGACACTACTGTCTTAAAAGTCCTGTATATAATTTTATGAATAAAAATCATAAAAGTCAAATGTAAATATTGACAT
>NW_019641386.1:0-817 GCF_000599845.2 Trichogramma pretiosum | reverse complement strand
CCCTAGCTTCCAAGCCGCCATCCAGTTCGCTTGTACTACTAATCAACAAAAATGTAAGTCTACGTATAATGTCTTAAATAAACTCTCTATTTTCTCTATGTAAAATTACTCTTTCTCAATTCTTGCTATCAACCTACAAATATGCTACGCTAAACAAGTAAATAATAAACCTAATAAATTCACTGCCGACCTGGCGATGAACGAGCAATCGTTTCGCCGGGTCGAACGTGTTCCTCCTCCATACAAATACACGTCGCTCGCAAGTCGCCGGTCCTCAGCCGACCTCTTGTGTCTCGTCTCCTCGTGGACGTGGCACGAGAAAAGGCTAAAATCGTTATCCGAGGCCACGCGAACCTTCGGTTTGCAAAACTAAGTCCCTTCTGGACATTACACTTATATGAACTTCATATGAACTTTGGCCCGTGAGACTCTGCCAAACTTACGTTTTCATGGACTCATTGATTGTGCAAGTTTGGCGAAAGTTTCGCATAAGTTTTGCGAAACATTCCGTAAAACTCATATAAACTTTGTAGAAACCTTGGCCTAAACGACTCACCAAACTAACATCTTCGTAGAGTCATTGATAGCAAAATGATTGCGAAACTTAATGTACATTTTGCGTAAATTTCTGCATTCCGCACAGTTAATATACACTTTGTACGAACTTTCGTTCATACAACTCGCTAAACTTTGCTTTTTGTAACTTGGAACTTTTTTCCAAGAAATCAATAAAAAGTTCGTCTCGATACGATGAATATAGACAAAGATAGATAGAAGCATTTGAAAATTGACAACATTTTGATGAAAATTTTTTTTC
>NW_019641385.1:0-824 GCF_000599845.2 Trichogramma pretiosum | reverse complement strand
AAAAAATGTGCGAAAAAAGACATTTTTCGTCATACTATTGCATAAATGAATTTATTCAATTTTTGAATCAAAAACCCATTGATTTGGCAATATTGGACAATTTTCTGAGGGTGAAAAGCTTCTTTTTAAAATATAATACCCCTCTACCATCGTCTGCTCCAGTAGAGCGGCTATTTTCATATGCCACTCTTTTGAATTTACCGAAGTTCAATCGATTAGATGATACGGAATTCGAAAAAAGGATATTCTTAAAGGCAAACAGCAAAAAATGAATAATAAAAAATAAATATTATAAATCTTTGTATTATTTTGCTCTATTGTAAAAGAATTTAGAATTTATAATTCTTTCTCAAAATTGATTCGTGAATTAAAATGATTTTAAATCCAAAATCAAAATTGATTCGTGAATTAAAATGATTTTAAATCCAAAATCAAAATTGATTCGTGAATTAAAATGATTTTAAATCTAAAATCAAAATTGATTCGTGAATTAAAATGATTTTAAATCTAAAATCAAAATTGATTCGTGAATTAAAATGATTTTAAATCCAAAATCAAAATTGATTCGTAAATTAAAATGATTTTAAATCAAAAATCAAAATTGATTCGTGATTTAAAATCATTTAAATCAAAAATCAAAATTGATTCGTGAATTAAAATAGTTTTAATTTATAAATCAATTGTATTTATGATTCGTATCGTCTTTTAATTCATTATTTTACAACCCTGCAATATAGACATAGTATTATTCCATTTCAAAATCATTTACTGGTATACATAAGGGTCAAAATAATACTTTTTTACAAAACCGTGCGCACGTATGT
>NW_019641384.1:0-818 GCF_000599845.2 Trichogramma pretiosum | reverse complement strand
ACAATCTGAGACCGAGCGAGCGTTAGCGAGCGAGGAACGCCGCTAGTCCGAAATTACATCTTGATTATTCTCGTAACGAGCTTTTTTTCGTACAGGACTACAGTCTTCAACCTCATTCATAACTATGTCTTGTTCTGTTTCATCCCGAGGTTCAGAATGACATTTGGTTTAATGAGTTGTATCACCCGAACGTAAAGCTACCTCTAAATTAAAATTAGTCATAAAAGTGTTCATTTCAATTTTACTGAACTGACTGAGAAGCAAATTGCGAAGGTCGGGATTCATGCCGAAAAAACTTTCATCGTCAATTCCGCATCCTAAGAATATAAATATCAAGTAATATACATTTATGCGGGAGATGAAAGTAAAAAAAAAAGATGTATGAGCAAAATGAATAAGCTTCTAAAGAAAGGATTGAAAATATTTTCAAAATAACAGAACTTATTTTATAGTACTGTCCTACTACTTTAAACTTTAACAACTAGAACAGTTTGCCATAATAAAACCATCATGAATTGTCAAAAGCAGTATCTAGTGTGAAAGAAGTAGGTTGACAACTTTTTTGGTGTATTTAACTACTTCAAACGTAAAGAAAAAATTTGATTCCATATTGTATCCGTTCGCCCTCGGGATGCGAGCGAATGATCCGGCGAAATCTTGCGTTGCTGTAAACGGAATAAAACGGGGTGTCGAAATAACTCACTCGATCATTTGAAAAAGGCAAAACATAAAAAGGCTTAATTTATTATTAGAAAAGGCGCCAGTCACGGATGTGACGCCTGATTATATCTATTACATTCAATAATCGATGATTACAG
>NW_019641383.1:0-888 GCF_000599845.2 Trichogramma pretiosum | reverse complement strand
ACAAAAACGCAGGAACAAAAAACAGTGGCATTTTATGAAAATTAGTTTTTAGGGTACCCAGAATAAGAATCCGTCGTAAAATTCTGGTTGCGAATTTTTTTTTTCAAAACCTTTATTGATTGGACTATTTATCACATTGACGCACTTGAGCCAGACAAGGTTTCCCTAAGGCAGAATAAAGTTATCTATCTATTTAATCTCTCGCTTTCTCTCTCGCTCGCTCTCTCTCTCTCTCTCTCTCTCTCTCTCTCTCTGCTGAACCCACGCCAGGCTGGCTTTCGAAGAGGACATAGCACTCAGACAGCATTGTTGGCCCTGATGGATGATGTTCGACAGGCGGTGGACGACCGTCAGATGACTATCTTGGCTCTGTTCGACTTCTCTAAAGCGTTTGACATGGTCCCACATCAACTGCTTCTAATGAAACTTCGCAGATTCAACTTTGCCGACTCAGCAATCAAATGGTTTGCCTCATACCTGCGACATCGCAGCCAGGCGGTTACTGACTCCAATGGTTTGGAATCAGCCTGGCTGCCGACTACTTCTGGTGTCCCTCAAGGCAGTGTCCTTGGGCCACTGCTGTTCTCTCTCTTCATCAACGATCTGCCTGACGTCCTCGTTGACTCTAAATGCATGCTCTTTGCCGACGATCTGCAGATCTACAGCTCGTTTTTTCCAACGGACTTTGCGCGAGCACTGAGCGCCTTCAATCGCAATGTCAATGCTGTATCAGCCTGGGCCACTGCTAACGGCCTCTTGCTAAACAAGGCTAAAACACAGGTGATGCTGATGGGTAGTGACGCTTTTTTGGGACGCTTTGATCTCTCCACCACACGTCGGGTGCTCTTGGATGGCCTACCCCTGCCTTATGCGACTGTGGTGAAGTCC
>NW_019641382.1:0-831 GCF_000599845.2 Trichogramma pretiosum | reverse complement strand
ATGGGTTATGCTTATTAAAAGAATTGTTATACTATAATGGTGATGTGAGGCATGGGTTATGCTTATTAAAAGAATTGGTTTTTATACTATGATGATGATGTAAGGTATGGGTTATACTTAAAAAAAATTGGTTATGTTATACTATGATGGACATAGTCCAAGACCGGTTTTGTATGGTTTTAAATAGAGTCCTTTACCGAGAGCAATTGCCTCCATTTTTCTGTTATGTTTTTTCGTTTCACGCAATTCCCGCTCGGCTGCTTTGGCCTCATTCACCGCTTTAGCGATACTTGCGGCCCCGCCCCCCAAGGCACCGACGGCGCTAAGGCCAGCGAAAAGAGGTATGAGAAACGGCAAGGCACCCCCAATTTTGCCGGATACCGGTAGAACGCGTGGAATTTTTACTTTTTTTCTTCCTCCTGCTTTCTTCACGGCTTCTCTAGCCCCCTTGGCTAATTTTACACCTAGCCCCTTTTTAATCTTCATTGCACCAGCTACTGCAAGGGCTGCAATTTTTTCACCAATCGAAGAATCCCGTGCTCTAACTCGCTCCAAAGCCTTTTCCGCCAAAGTATTGTCAGCACTCCTACGTATAGCGTGATTTTTTTGCGAATAAGCAATATCGTGATCTTTGCAGGCACTGTTCAGAGGGTTAATACCCTTATCACCACGAGCTAAACATCACCATTATAGTACACATATAGTACACATCACCATTATAGTATACATCACCATTATAGTATAATGGTGATGTGTACTACGGTATAATAGTATACATATAGTACACATCACCATTATAGTATAACAATTCTTTTAATAAGCATAACCCAT
>NW_019641381.1:0-833 GCF_000599845.2 Trichogramma pretiosum | reverse complement strand
GTAAAACGAAATCTCAAAGCCCCAGATTCAATAATTATTCATATTTTGTGGTTTAAAAAAGGGTAAACTAGTTCGCGCCGTTCAATATGACAAAAAAATTTTCACCATTTTTTCGTTTTCCATACCCGAAAAAGCAGATTTCGGGAGAATCAACCATATATAAATTATCAATGAATATTTTTTTTTTTAATTTTTCAACTTAAAAATTTATCGTTTCAAAAAATACAACTTAAAACGACCAAAAACGCGCCGAAAGCGCCCGAATCTGTGCGAGTGGGCCGTGACGTCATACTTATAAGTAGATGCATATAGGCTATATCGTGTCAACTGTCCCTCCCTTTGGATCAGAGTTGTAATTTGATTTTTTATATTTTATTCTGCTTTCCAAGAGTGAATATGAAAAAATAATTGAAACATGATTTTCATGTAAAATTTAATGAGGAATTCAAATTTGATGTCAAAAATCATATTCATAAACTCTAAGTACCTTAATTTCTAACTTTCAGCCTCAGTGGCAAAAATAAACATGTTCGTATCCAGCGATATGGCCAATATTGTAATATGTTCATCAATATACCAAAATACAACTTCTGATAAATTTTTGTAATCGGCAGACAAACAAACTTCATTATTGACCTTCATATGTTCCAATAAGACATGATTTTTCTCTAGATTTCCTCTATTCTTGACACATATTCTTGGTACTTGAAGTTTATGAATACGATTTTTGACATCAAATTTTAATTCCTCATCAAATTCTACATAAAAAATCATGTTCTAATCATTTTTTTTTGCTTCCTCATAGAGGAAGCTTTGTGATGGGCTCCATTTCG
>NW_019641380.1:0-836 GCF_000599845.2 Trichogramma pretiosum | reverse complement strand
ACTCACGAGAGCAAATGACAATCGCTTGCGTTTTTAAGGTTCGTGACGAAAAATAGCGCGTAAATAATCAAAGAGATGGCGCAATGCAAGATAAAGAGGAAACGAATGCTCTATAAAAAAGAAAAAAATACATAGCTCAGCCCTAAGCTCAGCGATAGCCGAATTACAACTTTGGGTCTGAAAAACTCATCCTCGAAGCCAGCGGTCGAGCTAATTTTGTGCTGCTTTCATGTTTTTTGAGAAATCAAGTAAACTTTTATTGATCACAGGCCACCAGCTCGGCTCTCAGCTCAGCGAGAGTCGAATTACCACCCCGGGTGTGACAAACTCATCCTCGAGGCCAGCGGTCGAGCTAATTTTGTGCTGCTTTCATGTTTTTTGAGAAATCAAGTGAGTTTGCATTGATCACAGGGCACCAGCTCAGCTCTGAGCTCAGCGTGAGTCGAGCTACGACCCTGGGTCGGAAAAACTCACCCTCGAGACCAGCGGTCGAGCCAATTTTCCTACAAGATTAGCTCGACCGCTGGTCTCGAGGATGAGTTTGTCACACCCGGGGTGGTAATTCGACCATCGCTCAACTCAGGGCTGAGCTGATGGCCTGTTATCGATAAAAGTTCACTTGATTTCTCAAAAAACATGAAAGCAGCACAAAATTAGCTCGACCGCTGGTCTCGAGGATGAGTTTGTCACACCCGGGGTGGTAATTCGATTCTCGCTGAGCTTAGCGTTAAGCTCGAAAGCCACGATCAATAAATGTTCACTTTATTTGTCAAAAAACATGAAAGCAGAACAAAATTAGCTCGACCGCTGGTCTCGAGGATGAGTTTGTCACATCC
>NW_019641379.1:0-842 GCF_000599845.2 Trichogramma pretiosum | reverse complement strand
ATAGCGGTGCCGAGGCTGACGGGACTCTCTCACCAACTCACCAACCGCGTCAAAGGGGAAGTCGTCGGTGCCGCTGATGCAGAATTCATGCAGTAACTTGAGATTTTTTCTATACTATAATTTTAATGATTTTTCATACATTATCATTATCATTTTATATATTATAATAATACAATATTATTATCCGATTGATATATGTGTGGTTGTGTGCGCACCCTCGTGTAATGTTGTCAACTGAAAAGTTTAATTGAAAATATTTTATTTCTTCTTTTTACAGGTCCGTGTATCTGTGCCAGGCCGTCGACCCGTCAGCTGGACAGGATCCGATCATGTCCACGTCGGCAAGAGAAAGATATAAAAAATTTAGAAAATCTCTTTCTCCGCTTCCTAGTTCCCGATCAACCTCCTCCAGAGCTTCCCAGATCCAGAGTTTGACTAGCACCCATGAAGCCACAACGAAGTGCCGATGAAATAATTTTTATGAAAATGTAAAATAATGTAAAAAAATTGTTATATATTTTGATGTTTTCATTCAATTCAATTCACGAGATTTATTATATCAAAAAAAATAATAATAATAAATTTACAATCATATTTATAAAAAAAAATAATTATTATTATTATAATGAAAAAAAAAAAATNGAGAAAAAAAAAAATTATCAACACACACATGAATTAAAAAAAAAACTCTTTCAGGTGGCAATATATGGGGAACATATTGCTAGAAAAATTTTATTTCCATTAGCAATATATCCGCAATATAGTGGCGTGTGTATATTTGCCACTATACTTGCAATATATCGGCGAATGATTCGCCCATATATTGCAAATATAAATCGCCA
>NW_019641378.1:0-839 GCF_000599845.2 Trichogramma pretiosum | reverse complement strand
CTCCGGGTGATGAGAACGTCTTCTTCAGGACCAACTTGCCGGATCCCTATAAGAAAGCCCAGAAGCAGTTGCTCGGGGGGTTTTCGAGGTCGGAGAACACGATTATCGGGTTTTCGAGAGCCTAGGATGCACCTGGTGCTATCTCCGGGTGATGAGAACGTCTTCTTCAGGACCAACTTGCCGGATCCCCATAAGAAAGCCCAGAAGTAATTGCTCGGGGGGTTTTCGAGGTCGGAGAACACGATTATCGGGTTTTCGAGAGCCTAGGATGCACCTGGTGCTATCTCCGGGTGATGAGAACGTCTTCTTCGGGACCAACTTGCCGGATCCCCATAAGAAAGGCCAGAAGCAGTTTTTTGGGGGGTTTTCGAGATTGCAGAGTATGTTTCAAATTAATGAAGAACTATTTTTGAAACCGTGAAGGTATATTGGAGTATCATATCACGACAGGTGCATTTATAAAATGAAAAACTTAAGTTTTTTTGGGAAAAGCCTTATGTCAGCATAAAAACCCAAGTGAACAAAATTTGTATTTTTTAATATCTATTTGATAAATTATAATTATGTCTAATCATCCTCTTCACTTTCACTCTCCTCTGAAGATATATACTGATCCTCAAAATGTTCATTACGTCTTCACATACGTATCTCACAGTTTTTGTACTCGTTGTCATAACTATAGGTATAATGCTATTTTGAGCAAAGGCTACTTACGCACTTGCGGAGTTATATGCGTGCAATTAACGATGATATGAACATATTTTTATCTCTACTTTTTAATAAATGTCTGGAAAGTTTCCACATTTACATTATTTAGTAAAAAACGAAAACTTTCAAAA
>NW_019641377.1:0-839 GCF_000599845.2 Trichogramma pretiosum | reverse complement strand
AGGCGTCCAACAGATCTGATGATCTGAACTCATCGTCTTCGTCGCTGGTTCTGCTGACGTATAACAGATCTGTTGATATCAACTCTTCATCTTCGTCGCTGATCTCTTGGAACTTTTTGTACGCATATTTCGTTGGCGTTTTGACCTCTAGCTCTCTATTACTTTCTTTCGAATTGAAGATTTTTCGCACGAATCTCTTCATTTTTTGGTTGGATTTAAAATCACAATGTACTGTATGTTCACTTGTCGCAAAAATCACTTGCGTAGAATTGTGAAGTTAAAACTTTGCACGTGGCGTTATAGAGACGGACAGATGTACACTGAACTGCACCGCGCGAGGCTCTTTACTATGAAACAGTTGGAAATCAGATAAGAGAGAGAGAGAGCGTAGATGCGTGCTTCTGCTTCGCTTGTCTGCTACAGACTAAACGAATTACAGCTGGCTTGCAGTGGACTGATGATTGTTAGCTGCTACTTACCGCGCGGCGCCGATGACCAGATCTAAAATTTTGTAGTGGGGGTATTGTAAAGTGAGCAGTGGAGGCGTGTGTATAACCATGGAAGTGGAACGTGCACAAGCATAGGAAATTCCAGCGTTCCATCGAGCAGCAATTCTGACGAGTGGAATATGAAATTTTGTATGCTAATACACGTTTCAATTCCTGTTTCACCAAAAATATTTGACAGAATTTGATTGGCTCTATTGTACCAACCAAATGGAGGTATTTTATGAGTTTCAAATCACAACAGCGCCAAATGATTATTCTTAAAATTTCAATAACTTTATGAAATTTTTCTGCTAGAAATTAACATTTAATTGTTACAATTTTTATAAATTA
>NW_019641376.1:0-851 GCF_000599845.2 Trichogramma pretiosum | reverse complement strand
CGTCCCTCCTACCCTCCTCCCGATGAAACGAGTACTCGCGGGCGTTGGGCAGGCCCGCCAGCACGCAGGCGCCCAGCGCCGATCGGCTGAGATTCATGGGGGCCGAGGCGCGCCACGAGTCGGTCTCGGGCTCGTAGCACTCGCAGCTGGGCACGGGCAGGCTGCCGTCGAAGCCGCCCACCGCGTACAGTCGGCCGTCCAGCACCGCCGTGGCGAAGTTGCTGCGCGCGTCCAGCATCGCGCCGCACGGCTGCCAAGTCGCGTTGCCACTGCTCTCGGGATCGTATCTCTCGCAGGAGCTGAGCCGATCGACGCCGTTGAAGCCGCCGAGGGCGTAGAGGCAGCCCCTGAAGGCGACGAGGCTCACGCCCGACCGGGGCTGGCTCATGAAGGCCAGATAGGACCACNGCACGAGCTGGCCGTCGAAGCCACCGACGATGTAGATCTTGTCGTCGAGGGCCGCTGCCGAGGCGTCGGAGCGCGGCCAGTTCATCGGGGCTATGAGCTGCCACTGATTGGCCGCCGGGTCGTAGCGCTCGCACGAGGACAGTCGGGTCATGCCGCTGTTGCCGCCCAGAGCGTAGATCTTTCCGTCTGCGAAGCGAAAAAGTAACGGCGATAGAGAGAAGCTGTCGGATTTTCTTTTCTTTTTTTTTTTTTCTTTTTTGGCGCTTTATACCGTGAACGCACGTGCTGACGTAGCACCTGGCGTGATACATGCAGGCCCGCTCGCGCCACTCCTTGCTCACCGGGTCGAAGCTGCGCACCGTGTGGAAGTAATTGTGGCCGTCGTAGCCGCCGATTATGTAGATGAGCCGGTCGAGGCTGCAGACCCCGTGATAGGCCCGGGG
>NW_019641375.1:0-844 GCF_000599845.2 Trichogramma pretiosum | reverse complement strand
GCCAGATCTGGAGTCAGATCTTACATACTATTTTCACCTGGGAAGCAATAAGTACAAAAGATTTGCTTAGAAACACAAAGCTTATAGAAAATAGTATTTTAGAAGCTTACCTATGCTGTGAATTCGCCAATCAAGTTCTTCAAGTGTTTATTGATTTTTTCTAATACCTTTGAATTTGCAAAGTAAGGATAATATATGGACACAATCTGTAAGTTTCTAAAGCTTATTTCGTACATCTGAAAGTAACCCAGTATAATATAAATGTGTATTTCAAAGTTTATTTATCCATAGTTGAGTGTAATTAATTAAAATTGAGAAAGTAAATGCGAGGATTGTTTATAAAATATGATTATTTTGTGGATTTCAAACTCGGATTCCAACTTTTTTAATAAATTTAACTATTTTTATGTGTGAGTAATCATATATATAGCAACCCAAGATAGTAGGATATAGCATTGTTAGGTCTTGCAGTAGTTAAGTTCAAAAAATCATGTTTTTTTTATTAAATTTTTATTAAAATCAATATTATTCCTAAAATTGAGTTCCAGGACCTATTGGATAAATAACGAAGCATACAGGGGTTCATTATTAGTTACCAGTAGACCTATAAAAATGTTCAGTGTGTCTTACGCGCCTGAAATTGTATAATTAGGAAGGTGCGTAAGAAATCAGATTCGGGTATCAGACTTGTAATGTTAAATACAATTTGTTTCGTTTATTAAACAATCAAAATTAGGAAAATCAGACGTCTTTTTTTATTATTGACGCTGCCGTTATCTAAAGAGTTAAACAGTAACTTAAGGAGGTTCGGGAGTCTCAGCGAAATGCAGCCAAATTTTTAAAA
>NW_019641374.1:0-845 GCF_000599845.2 Trichogramma pretiosum | reverse complement strand
TGTCACTGGTGCGCCTACCTCAGCACGATAGCTGCCGTCGGTACCAACGGTCACCTGTCTCGAGGTAGAAACAGGTGTCATACGCGGTCGTTCTTCCAACAGGCCAGGAGTTTGCCATTGGTCATCGCCGCTCAGTTCGGTTTCACTGCTCGCCTGTTCGATTGCATCGAAATCGACTTGTTGTTGCGATCTCCTTGGCGGTGCAGGCAGATCGCGTGTCGGCTGCTTCTTTCTCATTTGGCTATGCTCGCTTTCGACAATGTGGCCTCCGCGAGGCCTATTTACATCACACGGCGCTACATTGTTATTCGTCGCTATGCCTATGTTTGACGCTATTCCATTACTCGTACCACGAGCAGCAGCAAAATACTGGTACTGTTGAAAATTATTCCGATCCATCAACTTAATTACTTCTCGATTAATATACAGGTGAGAAGTTGGTTCTGATCCGCCACTCGCATTTGCTTGCGTCAAGTTATGCATGTGCGTTGGCATTTGACTCGTCGTGGTTATGCTTGGTGATGTCGTCGATGTGGTAACTACTGACGACACTGCCAAGTGCTGCGGTGGTTCGTGTACAGACGCTATTGTTTGAATTTGTCGGGCGCTAGTTTCTTCGTCCGACTCATCGAAGTGCACCTGTCTCCTCGCATTACGCGCGTCGCCCGAGCGAGGACCTTCGTTTCCGTCATATTGCGCGTTGTCTAAATCATACCACGGCACGTATTGTCGGATGTGTTCGCTCTCCCGAAGTCTCGCGCGCAACAATCTTTCCTGGAGTACGCTAAGTTGCCCTACTACGCTGCAGTTATATCGGCGCAATTCGGATATTACTTCCGATTCCA
>NW_019641373.1:0-846 GCF_000599845.2 Trichogramma pretiosum | reverse complement strand
CTGCGGCTGCAACATCAAATTTTTGCTTTCTCATAGCGGAAGCAATGAATTTATTCAAATGAATTATGAATTAAAGTAGGTTTAAATTTTACAATTCAACTTATAACGTAATTGGGTTATATCATTTTTTCTTAAATAGCCTTTTATTTATAAAAATAAGAGTGTCAGAGTTTAGTCCAGTTCTGGCATTCGATTGCACAGGAAAAATCCTAAATTTGAACGTGATTGAAATATTTCCCAAATTTTTTAAGCGCGTTTTTTTACTGATTTAATAGAAATTTTTGAAAATTTGGCGAAAAAACGCGAGTAAAAATCAATTTTTATGCCAAAATACAATTAAATCGCAAATCTGATATCACCAGTCAATTTTACAGGTAAAAATACACAAGAAAATGTATTGTCTAAATTAATTTTAGTCATAAAAAAACTGCCAGGCTATCGCCCTATGTTCGATCTCTACTTGATTTTGACGCCGTTTTAACCTTCACCCCTATGAAGATTTATCTAGTCTTTATCAAATTTTTTTTTATTTGCTACCAGGCAGCAGCTGTTCGGTATTATGACAAGATGCAACGTTGGTTGAAACACTTTAAGCATTAACAAATGCATGAACAAATTAAAATTTGTATAATATTCGATATGTCGTTGCCATTAATAAAATTATAAAGTGTAAAAAAACAATTGGGTCAATATTTTTAATAATAATATTTCCTTTAATGTTGGTAATTCAATGTAGTTTCCAAATATGCCTAAACTTTCATACGACGTCCGGTTCCAAATCTCATTTTCGAGCCTATCACATTGCTTCCGCTATGAGAAAGCAAAAATTTGATGTTGCAGCCGCAG
>NW_019641372.1:0-848 GCF_000599845.2 Trichogramma pretiosum | reverse complement strand
CTATAGAAAAAATTGCATGAAATTATCTGATAGGTTTTTTTCTCACCCCGCGTAAAAATCGAAACACTTGGCGATGTATGTGCAATATATTGGCGATATATATGTGCCATATATCGCCGATATATCGCACATACATTCGCAAGTTTACATTCGCCAATGTATTGCTAATACATCGCATATAAAAATTCGAAATTTGATCGCGTTATATCGCACATATATCGCACATGATTTAATGCAAAAAAAAAATTTTACATCGAATCGATGGTTTTTAGAAAAACTGCTTGTTTATAAACATTGATTCAATTTTTTTTTACTTTTTAGATATATATTTATTCAACTTCAATATTATTTACAGGTTCGCAAAAATAAGTCTTATCTGCGAATCTCATTTTAATACAAATATTTTTTATATCTTTTAATTCTACCAATATAGTTGAAGAAGTTTCTACGCATTCGTGTATGTAATCTATCGGTAATTTTCGAATATTTACATAAAAAGGATTTACTGCATTATATATTTTTACATTCGCATAGTTTTTCCCGTTACATTGGCAAAATTGATTACAATCGCAGCTCGTAATTTTATAAAATTGTAAAATACTACCCAAGTGTATTCGTTGATCAGTACAAAATGTAACGTAATTTGATTCGTTCAACTGATTTTTTTGACTCATTTCGGATGTGTAAAGTCGATTATTTTTAAACATTTTTGAAAAGATGTATACATTTGTCCCATGTAAATTATTATGAGCTAAGAAATTATCAGCTTTCACAACTGGTAGTTTTTTAATATTTCCAACTGCAAAAATCGAGTCTTCTATTTTTTTTAAATTATATTTTTTCTTAGA
>NW_019641371.1:0-849 GCF_000599845.2 Trichogramma pretiosum | reverse complement strand
GCCGCGCGGGCGCCGCGCTAGGAGACTTGACGTGAAATGACTCATATGCGAGATAGAAACTGAGGGATTGAGCGTCTTTATGCCGTCGCGAACGCAAATGCAAGCGTCCGAGTCGTAGCAGACCCCTGGGATTATCAGCGAGCGAAGCGATGGGTCTAGCCTCGGACCTGCGTACGGCGAAAAATCGGTCGCAGACAAACCACCTTTATCGAGTCTATTTTCTCTCCATGCATAAGCTTGTACGATTGCTGCAGATACACGGTACCGATTCGAACTTGGTCAATTTGCAGGGCTTGAATCCACTAGACCTTTTTTTATCTAAAACCTTTACTATGACGAGCAGGCGGAAAAACTATTATCCGTCTCTAGAGACGACGTCTATCTTCATAGTAACTTATTGGTGTGCACAACTAATGGGGCCACACACCACTGCACTTGGCCTCTGCGCCACGGCAACAACAAGAGGCACTTGAATTGTCGTTGAGACGAGGCGTGATCCAAATATTTGCCAATGCAACGGGATCGACTACTCAGCGCATGATGTGTTAAAGGCACGAGGGTTATAACGAGTGTGCAAAGAAATGTTTCAAAATCACCGAAGAGAAACATCAACTGGTGCAAGTTGACGCTTTGGATACAACTCAGATCGACCAAACGCCACTACAAATGTCTGTGACGAAACTTTTGCCAATTGTAATCGGTATATCCTTGGTTCATGGTGCTAATTCATCCACATCATTACAAGGTCAAATGGTAATTTTTAATGAAAAAATATCTGGCCCAGGCTAAAGACGCAAGACTCTGTTACAGTCTACGACGTAACCTTTCTCAATGAAAAAGAAATTATTA
>NW_019641370.1:0-856 GCF_000599845.2 Trichogramma pretiosum | reverse complement strand
TACATCCTCAAAAAATTTATATCAATTGATTCGTTAGAGTTTCACGATTCGTTTCCTGTAAAAAAATAGGGGTAGCTGACCATTCTAAGAAGATAATCCACTTTATATGGTCAATTTTGGGGTGCGACTCGAAGCAGCCAGCAGCAATGCAGTGCGCACGAAAGCGTGAGAAATTCAAATTTTGATTCGACCTAAATTTTCGGATCAAAATAGACTTGATCCGTGGGTCTAACATATATTTTCTGCATCCATGGGGTGTAGACATAAAAGTCCAATAGTTACAATATCGAAATTCAACATGGTGGACAACAAAATGGCGCCTCGTAAAAAAAACGACGTATAAACTTGGTCAATATTTTTATATGCTAACCAAGCATCTAGGCGAAAAACTTTACTTAGAAAAAGTTCTTAGAATTGTTCAAAAAAGACCTCTGAATTTTTTGACACAAGAAGATTTTTATATAATCTAGAATAATGCTCATAAGAGGAATGGCCTAAAATGACCTTAAAAAAACAACTAAAGGTGTATTCGAATGTGAAATTTTCCGCTCTTTTCAAATCTGCAATAAAAAATGGGGGTCACCGTACGGAAAATCAATTTTGGTTCGCTGTAGCTCAGAGGTTTTGTTCAAGGTCAAATCCGAGGTCACCATTGGATTCCTCGTCGAAAAATACGTTGAACATGATGTTTTCAATTTTTTTTTGAGAATTGGTAGAAATTAAGGGATAATTTAGTATAGTTAAGTTCGAAATCGCGATTCAATTTTTAAACTTCGTCAATGATTATATTCTTAATTTGGCTGTAGATGTGGCTCTGAGGCACCTATAAGGGCGCTAGGGGTCTTAAAAGATAGGT
>NW_019641369.1:0-859 GCF_000599845.2 Trichogramma pretiosum | reverse complement strand
TATTGATAAAAACTCTACATCCTCATATAAGTTATATCAATCAATTCATTAGAGCCTCACAATTATGTAGAAAGAAAAAAAAATGAGTTATGAAAACTAATTATGTTCTTAAAAAAATAATAATTTAATTTTTTACTTAAAAATGAAGAACATGACGAAAAAGTGTTATACGTTATAAATGTCTTAAAATATTCCAAAGAACATGTCTAAATTTTTTGAGATTTTTTTGGATCATTTTTTGTATTTTGAATTTCCGATCATTTTCAAAAATCCAAAAATTTCCCTGGACATTTCTGAAAAAATTCAGGGGTCTTTTTTGAACAATTCTAAGAACTTTTTCTAAGTAAAGTTTTTCGCCTAGATGCTTGATTAGCATATAAAAAAATTGACCAAGTTTATACGTGGTTTTTTTTTACGAGGCGCCATTTTGTTGTCCACCATGTTGAATTTCGATATTGTAACTTTTGGACTTTTATTTTTTTTTAAGCGCATTTGAATTTCGCGAGCTTTCGTGCGCACTGCATTGCTGCTGGCTGCTTCGAGTCGCACCCCAAAATTGACCATATAAAGTGGATTATCTTCTTAGAATGGTCAGCTACCCTTATTTTTTTTTACAGGAAACGATTCGTGAAACTCTAACGAATCAATTGATAAAAATTTTTTGAGGATGTAGAATTTTTTACAAAAGTTATTAACAAAACAAAATCATTTCCTATACAAGTCCATGTTAAAATTGCAATTTTCGACAGAATTTTTCTCGGAAACGAGTTCAGCTACCCTCATTTTTTTTTCTTTCTAGATAATTGTGAGGTTCTAACGAATTGATTGATATAACTTATATGAGGATGTAGAGTTTTTA
>NW_019641368.1:0-860 GCF_000599845.2 Trichogramma pretiosum | reverse complement strand
CATTTTCTTTCATTTTCAGATCAAAGTAGACTCTCTATAGCATTTTGAAGCTTGCAAAGGTGGACTTGAGTCGTTTTGCCTTTCCCCGGTCTTCGCGAAATGGACTTAAGTCGTTATGCACGATGCTGCAACTAACGATGAACGCTATATTCGTCTATTCTGACCTTTGTACCTTAAAGTAAACACTAAATATAGGTGTTTTTCATCATAATATCGATTTCCAAAAAAATGGACTTAAGTTATGCCTTTCTACCACAGAAATGATCTTATCGAAGCGAGAAAAATTTTTCAGTACTCATTTTCTATGTAAAATTTAATGTACTTCTTGATTATGAGTTTATATTACAATATTAGATATCTGTCATTTTTCTAACGGTTTTTGTGATTTTACTCGCATCGGAACAGTTGTGATCCCGTAATAAATTATTTAGCTTTGAAGAACACGGAATAATCTTTGATTTGGTCATATTAAGAACATTTTATGACAAACAGGACCGAAGATATAGCGAAAAAACGTTTCGGGAAAAATCGAGAAAAAAAGGATAAGTTTTTGTTTTTATTTTTGTTCATTTGAAAAATGTTAAACCCACTTTAATCCATATTCTTAGTTGTACAGTTTTGAAGCGCTGACAATTACTTTTAATTTGGTCACTTTAAAAACACTACAAGTCACACAGAACCGAAAATACAGCTGTAAGAAGTTTCATGGAAAATCCACGTATCAAATCTAGTTCATCAACGGTTCACACATTTAATACTTAAATTATTCGTGAATAAGAGTAAGTTTACTATGTTTCAACGAAACAAACCCCTCAAAAAACACCAATATTAAATAACAGCAATAATGGTTTAATGCAGTT
>NW_019641367.1:0-871 GCF_000599845.2 Trichogramma pretiosum | reverse complement strand
TTTTTTTGCAAATATGAAAAACTTGTTGTATTTGATGTCAGATTTGTCCCAAAAAAATTTTCGAAAAATGGGGGCCTTCTATGACACCTTTTCAGAGGCCTAAAGTTGGCCATTTTAGCGTTTTTTCGAAATTCATGAAAAATCACAAATATTCAAATAATTCCTGGATCAGTGTAGAATGAATCAAAAGTAAAAGTGCCCGTGAGCTGTTTTATTGTAAATTGTCCAAATCGTCCGCCTGTCTTAGTCATAGACGCGTAGGAACCGCAGTCCCAGCCATCATGACCGAGAGGCACTCTGTACAAAGTTTTTGATACTCCTCCTTTTCTGTTGTCGTCTTGTGAGTGTGGTTCTCGCTTCTGACTTCATCATGGGAGTGTTGTGCTCCATCTATTGCCAGCCTTGTGAGTCCTCGCCTCGGGCTCCTACTTATGGTTATCCTATCGCTTCCAGCTCGTACAGTGATCGGGGTTTTTTACCGCTTCGGAGGCTGATGACATAGCCCGGGTCTTCTTTTGAGTGGTACCCGCTCCACCTCGGGCATGGGCTCGACCACACCAGGCGAAAAAACGAACCTCGAAAATTCGCCAAGCGGGGAGTGAACCCACGCCCTACGGCACACCTTGTATCAGCAGGCAAGAACTATACCCACTGAACCAAGGAGGCCGATCAACAAATGTCCGTATGTATGTATGTGTGTGTGTGTTTTTTTTTTTTTTTTTTTTTCTACTCCACCCCATTCGGACACTCACCGGTATCTGCCGTTAGGCATTGCTTCGGTGAGGCCGGGGTTAGTTGAGCATTTCTGCTACTTCTGTTAGTGGTTGTTTTCCATACATCCCCCATCCGTCGCATAGTGATATGCGACGAT
>NW_019641366.1:0-863 GCF_000599845.2 Trichogramma pretiosum | reverse complement strand
AGCCACTATCGATAGTACCTCGTAAGCTTGAAAATAAATTTTTCAATGCACCAATCGTAAATAATTTGATCAACACACTTCTCAACTGTATCGAATATTCTACAAATTGCCGTATGTAAATGTGTAGTATGTTGCTAATTAAACGTTCAGTTTGTGTCGTATCATTAATTTTGCTATTTATATTGGACATTTTTAATTTCAATTTTTGTGCATTTTCTTCCATTTGTTTTTTTTTCTTTTTGTTTTAATTTAAATTTTTTTATTAAAAATAATAAAAATAAAACTATATAACTTGAATAAAAAAATACAGTAAAATGTTAAACGTATAAATGATTTGGGTGAATTTCGCCAAGGCGTTTTTTAATTATTAATTGACTAATAAAAATCTAATCATCCCTCAATCTACTCAATGATGATTTTCTTTTTTGTTTCAAAACTTTAAACATACTTATATAATATTAAACGTTTGGCAGATTTTTGAAAAGAAAACATTAAAATCCATGAATGACATGATTATTATTAATTTATATATAATAAATTATTAATTTATGAAAAAAAATTGTTTTTCGTTTTAAAAATTTAAGCATACTTCTATAATATCAAACGTTATTGCTTAAATTTAATTAGTAGTACAGGCGGTTGCACGATCGTCGTCTACTTTTTCCATTTTATTCATTAATATGGAGTTGCCAACCTTTCAATACAAATAATTAGGAATAACGAATCAGTTTTTAATCTTTCAAAAAAAAACATCCTCTTAGCTGGATTATAGAAATTACTCTTAATGCTGTTAAAAAAGCAACTGGTCCAGACCTCGCACTTCCAGTTCTATCTGTTCCACTAAATTCTTTGTCTGGAACAAA
>NW_019641365.1:0-861 GCF_000599845.2 Trichogramma pretiosum | reverse complement strand
CTTAATTTCAACGCGGCCTTTACTGAATTTATTTAGTGATAGTGTTACAAATAAATCAATTGTTAGTGCATCACGTGATAATAAAAATGTGTCTTTTGTGTTCCAGATGGTGATAGCAGTGCCGAGGCTGCCGGGAACGCATCAACCCCGTGAAAGAGGACGTCGTCGGTGCCGCTGATGCAGAACTTGCGCAGTAAGTTGAGATTTTCTCTATAATATTAATTTAAATGATTTTTCATTCTAATCATATTATCATCCAATCGCTATGCGCGCGCGTGTGTGTTTACGCGCGCGTGAGTATTCATATACTCGTGTAATATTAGTAACTGAAAAGTTCAATTGAAAATATTTTATTTCTTCTTTTTACAGGTCCGTGTATCTGTTCCAGGCCGTCGACCCATCAGCTGGCCAGGATTCGATCAGGTTTAGTGTGGCAAGAGAATGATAGTGAAAAAGTGTAGGAATTCAGTTTCTCCGTGTCCTAGTTCCAGATCCACCTCCTCCAGAGCTTCCAAGATCCAGAGATTGCCGAGCCCCATGAATCCAACACGAAGTGCAGATGATATAATATTTATTAAAATGTAAAATAATGTAAAAAAAAATTGTAATGTATTATGATGTGTTTCTTTATGAACACGAGATTTGTTGTATCGAAAAAAAAAAAAATAATAAATTTATCATCACATTTAATTAAAAAAAAATAATTAAGATTATAATACCGCATCAAAAACAATGATCAACAAACATGAATTTAAAAAAAAAATTTTCAGGTTGCAATATATGGGAAACATATTGCTAGAAAAATTTTATTTTTATTAGCAATATATCTGCAATATATTGGCGTGTGTATATTTGCCACTA
>NW_019641364.1:0-867 GCF_000599845.2 Trichogramma pretiosum | reverse complement strand
GGATGTTGATAACACTACGAATATTCAAAAATATGCTTACAAACGAAAACATTTTAATAGTTGAACACATACGTGAAAAAAAAACTATCTACGACGACGAGTGAATTTTTTTTAAAGTTGTTGAGAATATATAATTGTGATAAATAATTTAAAACTGAAAAATCTTTTGGAATATTGTGAGATACGAAAATAATTTAAAACAAAGCTATATTGGGAAAAATTGCAATTACAAAAAAGTATTCTACAATTTTCAAAATAAATTAAAATTTATTGAATATGCAAACGATTCGAAATTCGATACGAAAAAAAGATACTACGAATATTATTTCAAAATAGAAAAATACCCTAGATCTTGTTGAGGCATTCAAAAATATGAAAGTATTTTGATTCTTGAACTTGTGGCCAACGCCAAGTCCAATTCTCCATTTCTCAATTGATGCTTTAGCTTTGACAAAGCTGAAAAATGTACAATTTGAGGGAAAACTTGACTATTTTCATCAGTCATAACACTCAAACTGCATTTACATTTCCTTCATAATCCTTGTCCTGTCATACAGACACACATGAGCTGGCGCATACGCTCAGGTACTATTTTCTTACTTTCAGTTGAGCGTATGTGCCAACTAATGTGTGCCTAAATGCCAGGAGTTATGAAAATAACGTCAATTAGCAAGTTTTTGGTCCTTGGACTTGTGGCCAACGCCAAGTCCCATTCTCAAACTCTCAGCTGGTGCTTTTATTTGAATAATGTAGCATGTAGCATTTTAGTGTTTGTAGTAGTATAATAACAAAGTGAAATGTAGTATTTGAGAATGAACTTCAGTACACTCATCAGTCTTGGAATTTTCCAACTTAAATTGTTATCCC
>NW_019641363.1:0-881 GCF_000599845.2 Trichogramma pretiosum | reverse complement strand
TGTTTTCTGTCTAAACCAGGTGACACTGGGAAGAAGGACGCGGAGGAAAACTCAAAAACAACATCGAGCAGAATCGATGCTATGGGCAAAGACCCGACAATCTCCGACAAGATCGATGTACCTATTAATGAGCATATGGAAAAACTGTGGAACAATTGGGCTCACGAGGGACTTGATACTACAACCTTAGAATTTTTACTTGAGCAATATAAGCTGCCTGAATTCATTGTCACGCCGGAAATAAATCCGGAAATAACAGAAGTTATGGAAGCGAACGCCATCAGACGCGACAAATTCATGAAACAAGCGCAAGACTTGACTGCTAACACTATTATTACCACTGGCTCATCCTTAGTGGTGTTGATGGACGACGATGTAGCTCTCGAAGAGGAGACAAGGCTCAACATGATTAATATGATATCAGAATCGATTCAGCTGCAATGTCAACTATTTTATGAACAGTCTCAGTCACGAAGAGCTCTGATCATAACATCTATCAGAGACTCGTCCATGAAAGCTATGCTNATGAAAGCTATGCTAGCTAAACAAAAAGTGGATAAATTCCTATTCGGCGAAGACCTGCCAAGCAAATTCAAGACACTTAAAAGTATAAAGTCAGTGGCAAAGGAAATAAGCAACAGCTCAAAAACAAAAAATTCAAATGCAAAGAATTTTTTATACCAACGCTCCCAGCATCCTTACCGAAACAACCAACCGTGGTCAGGCCAAGGCCAATCGCAGGATCGCTGGCAGTACAAAAACAAGCCCCAATTCTACAATCGAGTGAGCCAAGCGAGGAAGAACACCCAACATCAAGCAGGAAGGAGAAAACCGATGACGCAGAAGAATTAATCCCACAGGTGGGTGGAAGATTACGTGGG
>NW_019641362.1:0-868 GCF_000599845.2 Trichogramma pretiosum | reverse complement strand
ATTTCTGTAATCTGTTTACTTTAAATTATATCATGTAACTTATCATGATAATTGAAATATTACTAAAACAACTTTTATTCAATTTCTTATAAATTATAGTCATCAATTTAATCTCAGTAGTAAAAAACACCATCCATTTTTGCGACACATTACAAAAAAACATAATAAATAAAAAATTGGTTGATTAAAAAAAATAGATAATATACCTATGTACAGCTGTATATTGTCTTTCAATGCTATATGTATACTTTTTGACCTATGGAGATGTAAACAGTGCACTGCAGTGCGAGCAAAGCAACGAGAATTACGGTATGCCGATTTTTCTCAGAAATTCACATGTGTTCACGCACACATAGTAACTCATAGAGTTGTAACACTAACTCTAGATTCTTATTAGATGCTACCTACAAAACGTAAACACATTTTTTGTATGTTCTTTTATCTATGAAAAATGGAAAATTTTCTGGACTGACAACTCATTTTCGTTCAGGACACGAACTGAGCAACATCGTTTATTATCTTAGTCGTATTATTATATTTTAAACGATCGAAGCCATGGTTGAATTTTCGTTAAAAAAACGTGAAATGTGTTTAATCTTAAAAGATTCCATGGCACTAACTGCAGACGCTCAAAATACAATTTTGCTCGAAAAATTGATAGAGATGTTTTTCGAGGGGAACGAATGTGATAGTGTGAAAAAAGCCTTACGTGATAAATTAAGACAAAGTTTTATCAATTATTTTCGAGTAAAAGTCAGAAATATGCGAGAAACAAAAAACTTTGAAAATTTTTGTTCAAAATACGAACAGTGGGTTGAAAGTGAATTTGATTTTAAATGTGACGAAGAAAATTTAAACAGTGAAGCCA
>NW_019641361.1:0-951 GCF_000599845.2 Trichogramma pretiosum | reverse complement strand
ATACTTGCGCCTGCTTCGGCTACATCGCTGATAAACTGCGCGGTATTTTTTCCGCTTTTTGCGTCAAAATTTCTTATGTTGCGTAGGGCCTCTTTAATCTGATTGGATATATAATGTGAATAATTCATGTTGTTTAAGAATTGCGTCCCTTCGTGGTCCCAATAAAAGTTTTCAGCGATAGATTCGGCTCTTTCACTACCGTTCTTGTTATCCTTATCGTCGTGGTTCGCGAAAGGGTTTGTTCTATTTTTCTCGTCTGTTTGTTCGGTCTGTTTTTCCTCCGCGATCTGCGCTAGGGGCAATTTTACGATATCTAATATTTTATTGAAATATTTCTTTAGTACGTTCTCTTCCGCGGGTTCGTTCTCGAGCTCGCAGAAGGATTTGAGTAATTCTGGTTTTGTTAATTCGTCTGCCGCAAGTTCCTCGTCGTTGAGTTTTTCTATAATAGTTTCTAACCGTGTTTTTTCTATTTTAATGTTTTTAAAGCATACGACGTTCTCACTTGCCCCGTCTTGCTTATCTGTCACGTCCTTCANACAAATACCGGCTGTTTGAGAGAAAATTTCTTTTGGTTTTTATTGGCAGGGGTACTAGTCCCTGATATCTTTCGCGTGTTAAAACTTGAGAGCTCGTTTACTGTGTCAACGGTTGAATTATCGAGGATTTCTTTGGGGTTTCTGTAAGCTAGATTCGCGGTATTTTCAATTTCTTTAATTTTCTTCGCGGCGTCAAGGATATCGGCTTGATTGTTTGTTTTGTACGCGAGAGCGAGTTTCTGTCGAGCGTCTGCTAAAGTTTCCATCGGTTTTACGCTGTCCATTATCGGCCCATTTCCTCCCAGCAGTACCTCATCGGTCGTTCAATGAGGGTTCGAAATGCCGATGCACCAAAAAAGGGTCGTATGTTACGGCTCTACTACTGAGCGTTATACATACGCCCTTATAAGTT
>NW_019641360.1:0-881 GCF_000599845.2 Trichogramma pretiosum | reverse complement strand
TCAAAGAGTACAAACTTTGAGTAAAATTTCGATAGAAAACATAACAACCTCTAAAAGTTGCATTGAGATAAAAGTACCGGATCGCATAAAGACGTCTGGTCGAAATAAAACTCAACCATTATTGAGATTAAGATGGTTTACCGATCAGCCCCAAGTTTGCACAGCTGCAACTCTAACAGCATACATTGAAAAAACTAAAAACATACGTGGAGAAAATAAAAAACTGTTTATCACGTTCAAAAAGCCGCACCATAATGCATCTTCACAAACAATCAGTAGGTGGATACGAAATACTCTAGAGGACAGTGGAGTAGACGTTGCGTCATTTGGTGCTCACAGCACTCGACATGCATCGACCTCAGCGGCAGCCCGTAAAGGTATAAACATAGAGACCATACGAAAAACGGCAGGCTGGACCGAAAAATCTACAACCTTTGCTCGCTTCTACAATCAACCAATACAGCTTTCTGAAGATTTCGCAAGAGCGGTCCTAGGACAGCATAAATAAAATACTTTGTTCAGCTACAGGTTGTTAAATTTCAAATGGAAATTCATGAATTACAAATTTAAGTTGATAAATAAAAATATAAAAAAAAAAAAAAGCAGCTTAAACAAGGCCTTACACACCTATGGAGCACATAAATAAATTTATATGTAACATTTATATGTCAACTAAATCACAACAGTGTTAAGCTTTAAACAACTACCTGATTGATCTAGAGGACGAGCAAGCGAAATACAATTGATAGATCGAGCGAGCTTGCGCAGCAAGCGAAGCTCGATCATAATTGTGTGAGCTTGCTCGTCCGAATAGATCAATCCCCACCCCAAACGATAATTTCCCAACCCATAATTGTTGTGATTTAGGAAACGCTTTCAAA
>NW_019641359.1:0-886 GCF_000599845.2 Trichogramma pretiosum | reverse complement strand
TACCGGCCACGCTGATCACTCACAAGTCGTCGCAACACGGCGAATCGAAACTCGTGCGGTAGCGGCAACACTGCGCTTAGAAGTAAACACGTCGCTTTGAGCCCCCGCTGCCAGACCATTGCTCATAGCAGGCGAGTGGACGATATTAGCGCATACTTGATAACATCGTAAACGAACGACTGTGCAAGTTATGACTCTTACTATAGTGAGTAGAGACAATATAATGACTAACACTACAGTGATTTTAGAGGTTAGCTCAGTCGAAGAGAAGATACGTACGAATGTCACTTGAGAATGTAGACGAACCACTGCATACAAGCTTCAACTACAGAGTGTGACAGCGTGACAACTAAAATTAGTGAGTTTGGTGAAGATAAAACAGAAAATCAAACGAAGTTCTAAACGTGAAATGTTGTTAACTACTCCTTAAATCAAAATACTATTTCTGAAATTTGAGTTGAATTGAAGTATTAGATAGAAAAAAATAAGAATGAATGAATTTTAGCTGATAAGAAATGTATATAAGCATTGAAGATTGAATAGCACATCTGCCATTTTTTATCAATAAAAAGAGCTAAACTTTATCTGGAGTACTTGGCTTCATATTAAATGTTCTACTGACATTTAAAACAGTATCAACAGTTGAAATAAAAATATTTGATATACTTGGAACAAGTAGCTAGATAATATTCAAACCACTGTGAAATATGTTGATGAAAGATTTCAAAAAATCATCAAGACTTGTAGAAGCAAAAACTCTTTTAGTACTTGATAAACATAGTAAACTAGAAGAAATTGATAAAATTACAATTAACGCAGTGAGTCTTATTAAGAATGTGAAAGCAAATGAAGTGAAACTTAAGGTCAAGCAACTCATTATTAATTG
>NW_019641358.1:0-887 GCF_000599845.2 Trichogramma pretiosum | reverse complement strand
CGAAATTTCACCCGCGCGTGCGGCCAAGAGCAGCAGCAGCAGACGCGTCGTTACGCGAAGGCAAATTGACTCTAGCGTCCCGAAAAATGTGTGCCGTACACCGTGTGTCATCGTAATATCGACACCCCTTACGAAAAGTAGAAAGATTCAAATGTCTTACGAAAGGTAGGAAGTTTTAAATTTATGACGAAAACTAGGATATTTCACGCGATGTCGGAAGAAAAGTAGGAAGTTATAGTTTTTTTAGACGTAAACTAGGAAATCGTTAGAATTTTTGACGAAAATCAGGATATCTTACTATTCTATGACGAAAACTAGGGAATCTTACTTTTTTATGACGAAAAGTAGGAAGTTTTACTTTTTTACCAGATAAGTAATATTTATCACAAAAGTAATTATGCATAGAGCCCTCGCTACTTGTTGTTAAATTATCATTACTCATTATTAATTCATATTGAACTACGTTTATGCACTAATTAATGTTTCTTTACTACAAATGCTTTCGAAAAATGAATTTCAATTATGGATGTATTGAGATAACTATATAGCCTAAATTACTTGTGACATATTTTACATTCGAAGAGTTTGCTCTGAATATGCAGCATCAATACTCTCGCAACTCAATGTTTTTTGATAAATCTCACATTTATTACGTATTAAATAATTTGTTGATGTATTATAAAATTTGAGACTATACTTGTATGCAAATGACTTGTGAAAATGCCTTATGAAAATGACTTGTGAAAATTTATATTTAAATGGTTTGCTACGATCGTCTTTAGGAAAATTAGGATAGTTCAGGTGTTCATTGAATAAACGTAAGAAGATTTATGATACACAATTGCTTCCTCATAGAGGAAGTCCTGTGATAGGCTTGAAATCGAGAT
>NW_019641357.1:0-893 GCF_000599845.2 Trichogramma pretiosum | reverse complement strand
TAAATATTAAAAAAATTTGTTTTTTTTACTTTTCTATTTTATTGGAAATCACATTTTCAAAAAAAAAAATGACTCGTACTTTAATTATTTTCTTTAACTTTCATTTGTAGCTTCGAAAGTACATTTTCATTAATTAAATTAGTGCATTGAGCGGTTATCGTTCCTTGTATGTTAATATAACATGATAAAAATGTCGACTTCCCTTAAGAAGACACACACTCATAGACACGTATACATGAATGCATTGTTGAATATCAGATTTGAAAACATGCATGATAGGGCGTAGAATCTTGCGACGTATACGCATAGACAGCACATACGTATTCTATGTATTATCGTACGCATAAGCAAGAGAGAGAAAGATATCTCAACGCAGTCAATGCCGTGAGCTAAGCTGCTGCTGCTTATGCTGTTACATAGCCTCGTGCGTATACGTCGTAAACACAGTCATACGCGCGTGCGAGAGAAAAAGAAATACGCGCGTCGAGTTTCGGCAGCGGGCAGCAGCAGAAAGCAGTTCGTTAGCTGGCGCGGCAGCTAATCACAGCGCGTAGCGCAAACCGACGCTGTATAGGCAGTTTTACTACCAAAGTTGCGCTCGCTCGGACGGACGGACGCTCGGTTTTCACGGGTTTACCCCTGATGCCAAACGCGAATATAGATGTTTCACATCAAAAAGCATTATGTAAACGAATTAGACTTAAGAAATGAAAAAAAAAACTATTTTTTAGAAGGCCAAGAAGGTATTGATCATTTTGAAAACAAAACGACTCGTTTTACAACACCGAATGCTCAATAAACAAGTCTAAAAACGTGAGATTCTGAGCCACGCGAGCCGAAATGTCCCGTTTTTACACGTTCATCGCTGTATTTCAGCTAGTAAAAATAAAATG
>NW_019641356.1:0-891 GCF_000599845.2 Trichogramma pretiosum | reverse complement strand
ACTTCATTTTTTGGGCTTGCAACACCTGTTGTGGAATAGCCCATATATTGCACGCGGAGAGACGAGCCGAGTCAGTCGTTTCCGTAAAACGAATCAGGCCGCCTATTGAAATACGTGCTGCGTGCGGAAACTTAACCGTGTACCACTGCTGCCGATTAAATTATATCGTCGTCACCAACCTGATTTGCCGACTAAACCCCTTTTTTTGTAAATAATTGTCGTCGAAACTCACGTAAGAACGATACCCGATGGTCAAAAGAAGACCGGCGTTCGCGAGCTTCGTTCCTTACGTCAGAGTTTACGTGTAATATAAAAGAAACGCCGAGGGGTCGAAAAAAACGGACATCGCCCATGAAAATACGTGTGCACTGGCGTTGTATGTATATTCCCAAGCAGAGAGAAAGAGAAAGAGAAAGAAAAGGATCGGGCGCGGGAAAACAATTTCGTTAATGGAACAGTGTGTAGGCGCGCGCGCGGCGCATTATCCTCGACACGGCTCGAAGGTAAACATAAACGTTTCTATAGCCCCGATTCTACCACCACCCCCTCGTGCGCCCATTTAATCGGATTTCCTTTCTTTGGAAAATCTCGACTGCAGCCTCGAAAGCTAGCCTATCTGTATACAGAGCTCCTCTTTTTTCTTGTCTTCGACCATGCGTAGACAGACAGACATTACAGTCAGTGGCCTCGGGTCGAGTCGCAACTTGGCTTTTTCACTTTTAATCCCATTATTATACGTATAATACATACGACGTGAGCTCTCCTCGATGCAACTATATATAGGATAACTCGATAATGATACGTGAGCGTCCGTACGTCACGTTCGTGCCGTGCATCGCTCGCCTATAATAATAATAATAATAATAATATATGGGTGTGGAGTGAAGAATA
>NW_019641355.1:0-895 GCF_000599845.2 Trichogramma pretiosum | reverse complement strand
CACAATAGTTGGATAAATAAAGATGATTATAAATAAATAAAAAAAAAACTGTTGTTGTTGTTTCATTTAAATCACATATTCATATTGTAATAAACTTGTTGATTATTTACAGAGAGAGAGATTGTACAATAGTATCATTCGTTAATTTTGAAATTTATCACACCAGCACCTATGTGTTTACAAATTAATTTTTTTACACTTGCTGCTTCGTTCATTTTTACAAATAAATCATTATTCTGCATCAAGGCAACACCCATTTTATTGCTCAAATAGACACTCACACACTCGCCATTCAGATAGCACACTTCTGCGACTATTTTAGACCCATAGCGATGAGTCTTTACAATTTTTATCGCAGTTACAACAAATTCACGATTTTCCACCGTGTCCGCAATTTTCATGACTACTGGATATGCGTTCAATGCTATTCTGTTTAGTTGCTCGAGATCCATTTTTTTTTGGCTAGGACGGCTGTTGGTTGATGGTTATTGCACGAGTATTGATCGAAGAGTGACACTCAAACGATACGACTTTTCTTCGATGGAGAAGGAAGATAGTCACCCTCACTCTCAGCACTCCCACTCTTATCACTCTCACCACTCACACTCTCAGCACTCCCACTCTCATCGCTCTCATCATTCCCACTCTCATCACTCTCATTCTCATCAGCCCCATTCTCATCAACCCCTCTCTCATCCGTAATCAAGTAATGTCCCCATGGCATCGTATATACTTGTCCGGGTATAATGTAGCGCTTGTCGTCATGTGGGCTAAGTGCAATTTTAGTAATTTTTTCGGTTGTTAGTTTATGCTTTCTGCTGCGAAATCCATATTGTTCGCGCGAAATCATGCCGTTTTCAAACAGACATTGTTTGTAATGCTCACCTGTGATTGT
>NW_019641354.1:0-903 GCF_000599845.2 Trichogramma pretiosum | reverse complement strand
CGACCTGGTGCACTATGTGCCCGTTTTGGCCCCTCTTGAAACTTCTTAGGGGAATTTTTTTGTTCTCGTGTTCTCGCGGATGAGTTTGTGGTGGAGAACTTGAACGTGCCGACCTGGTCCACCGAGTCCCCGTTTTGGCACCTGTTGAAACTTCTTCGGGGAATTTTTTTGTTTTCCTGTTCTCGTGGATGAGTTTGTGGCGAAGAACTTGAACGTGCCGACCTGGTGCACTATGTGCCCGTTTTGGCCCCTCTTGAAACTTCTTCGGGGAATTTTTTTGTTCTTGTGTTCTCGCGGAAGAGTTTGTGGCGAAAAACTTGAACGTGCCGACCTGGTGCACCAAGTGCCCGTTTTGGCCCCACTTGAAACTTCTTCGGGGAATTTTTTTGTTTTCCTGTTCTCATCAAATTTCAACGAGTAATATATAGGATAAGTCAAGTGAACGAGTACATTGATCTTTAGTATTTGTCTGTATTCTGTGAAAGATTTTCATCGCTAAAATGAAAGTTAAAAAATTCATAATAAAAAAAAATCTAAAATTAAAGTATAAAGATTGTTGTTCTTAGGCCATGGAAATTTTTTATTAGAAACCTTTATTATGTCGACTATAGTGTAAACGATTGCTTTCTTTACGGAAACACACCTGTGTTTATGCCTATAAATGCAAAAGCATGAAAATTAAGGATTAATATTAAAATTTTTTGTTTCGGAAGATAAAATATGTTTTTGCAGGTTTTTGTACAACAAAAAATATGTCTGTGGATCCTATTATTATTAAAATTCATCCAGGATACATATATATTGACTTGTAATTTTTAAGTCCTTGTCAAGATGATTTTGATAATATTTAATCATGATTTAATCAATGATCCTTTAGGTCTCAAAATTTTTATAATTAAATTC
>NW_019641353.1:0-896 GCF_000599845.2 Trichogramma pretiosum | reverse complement strand
TGTCGCACAGTACATCCGATTTCCCTCTCGGCTTAATACTCGTGTGCCCGCACACTCGTACAATCAGATGTACTCCGTAGCAACGTAATTACTATTTTAATTCGCGTCACGTGCTCGCAATACACGTTACCCGCTCGCAAACGACTATCTATTATTTTCACGTTCGCCTTATAAACGCGCGCGACAACAATTATCTCCGCGCCTAACGATTCTATCAAAATCCCGTCTGTTACCGTCTCGCTGTCAGTGCTCGTGTACCCGAATCTGTGTCAACTCGGTACGCGCGAACGTATGTTGTTCGCTCTTGCCGACTAACACCGATCAAGAATCTTAACACGCGCGCGCGCACACATAAATATACACACCGTAGACTCGCTCGCCGCGGCCAAGTGTCCGGCTGTGCTTAACACATCTACGCGGTGCAACTACCTCACCGGAGCTTAGTGCTTGATTCTTATGAATCGTATGCACGTTGCACGCACCACAGCCGTACCTCACACGTGCATACAAACATTCCACGCATTCATCAATCAAACGACAGAAAAAAAAAACCAATACGAGCCGAGAAAAGAAAAACGTTAGATTTTATTTCGCGCGGCTCCGAATTTATTTAATTGATGCGTACCTCAGCCATATGTCGCTCGCGTACGCGCACACGTGCCCCACTTATAGATACTCGGCTCTCGCTAATCTTCCGCTGATTAGCGACTTAGGCCCCGCCCACTTTCCTCGCTGTGCTTGGGCCGCCTCGTACGTAGTCCGGCGCGCACGCAACGTAACGTGTACATATACCCGCGCGACTCGCGACTTCTTCTTTTGTCCTACCCGCCTAATAACTGCCGGGAGATCCACGCTCTTTTTCGCGCCGCGAAAAATGCCAATGACCTGGTGAACTC
>NW_019641352.1:0-971 GCF_000599845.2 Trichogramma pretiosum | reverse complement strand
GTCCTGTCGGCCAGGGGTTCGCGCACGCGTGAAACTACGAATCCACGACTCGAGGGAGGCTAATTTTCGTCAGGCAAATACTTCTTGACCGTCTCGACAGTGTCCCGCTGAACTTCTTCGGGACGCGACTGCTTACGAAAATAAAGCTCGGTGGGGACGTGTGATCAGGGGACACGAACAGGTAGAAATTCAGCCGTTAAAGTAGCTCAAACAAAAGCTTAAATCAACTTTCTACGAAGCGCTACAAGCAATTACNATATATATATATGTTGTGAACGAGTGTATATATGGTGCAGAATATATCTATATGTTTCAATACAAACTTTTGGTCGGTCCCACTTGGCCGCGTCGAATTCGGGGACTTACGGTCCCGCACACTCTCACACTCGGCTTACAATCAGTGAGCCTACTCGGCGGCTGCACAACACCTTTCGTAAATTTTGGGGCAAAGTCGAAAAATTTTAAGTTTCAAGTTTTCTCGAATTTTATAAGGCCCAAAATTATTTTAGTAAGGCCCAAGAGGCCCCACGTTGGGCGCCATTGCGACGCTGCAAATTGGCCTTATCAAATAAGGTTCAGCTCAAATGCCGTCGACAAGAATTTTATTATGTGGGACCTCTTGTACTCACGCTGATTTCTCCGAGGAGGTTCTGGGCCTTCCGCCGAGTTTGGGCCGAGCTGTTGGCCCCAGTGACTCACCTTTCGAATCGGCCGAGGAAATCTCGATTTTGTTGCGAACTCCGCGAAAATCCTTATAATTCTGCAATATTGCTCTACGAGCTGAAAAGAGGGAGTCTAGGAAATTTACAACAACATAACGAACTAATTATGACTCGCGAGATTCAATTTCAAAAATCTAGTCACTTTATTTCACTTTTAACATTGGCCACCAGGTGCGCTGGTGGCGTTCTTGTTTGCCTTCCATGGCCGAACCTTTGCTCCGCGGCAATAGGTTATGTCGTGACTCTCTT
>NW_019641351.1:0-903 GCF_000599845.2 Trichogramma pretiosum | reverse complement strand
TTATTATTATTTTTTCAAGTATAAAAATTTATTGAATATGTGAATTTAATATTTAACTAAGGTAAAGTGAGAAACAATTCAATTTTTTAATATTGTGAACCAAGAGGATTGAGGAAATGATGGGTTATATTTAAATCATAAGATGTGGGTTAAATATGATTTTTTTTATTATTCATTTATTATCCAAAATACAGCTGAGCAATTATTTTTGATTTACAATACTATATTAATAATATGACCAGTGTTGCTGGTCGACTCTTCCGCTCTTTTAGCTTCTGAAATGAAAGAAAAAATATTATTATTATAATCATCTATTTTTTTATATTAATTGAAATACCTCTGCTTTTGATATAGTCTTCTAACCATCCCATATCATTTTCAAGTTGTTTTTGGTCCGGTATTGGACGCCCTGGTTCTGGGGATTTCGGACGTTGTTGCTGACCGCGACCATATAGTCGACGCCGCTCCCTACGGGCGCGGCGTTTATCAGCTTTCGAACGGATGGCGGGTCCACGCTTGGGGATGTAAGCTAAATATTCAGAAGCATCCCAATCTGAAATTGAAAAAAAATATATATAATATTGAAAATATCTTATACTTTTCTGATATGAAAAAATTAATGAACTTACTCTCTAACGTTGTTCCCCTCGGTTGCTGATGTTGAGGTGATTGCAGCTGTATAGGCGGCTGTTGTTTCTGTTCCGCCTCGAGGTCGCGTATTAAACTGTCATAGACGCGTATTTGAAAGTATTCCTGTAGAGTATAAACGTTTAAGATTAGTATTTGATGAATAGATAGCAGATGTAATCTGCGAGAAAAAGATTTTCTCATATTAGAGAGAGAGATATACAATTTTTTTTTGAAAGATTCTACAGGTTATAATAGTTATAATAAATATTCGAG
>NW_019641350.1:0-993 GCF_000599845.2 Trichogramma pretiosum | reverse complement strand
AACAAACGAGTCGACAACTCTCCGATATCAATTATATAGGCGGGTTGGCAGCGCACGCGAGCGAGCTTATTATTATATCGGCGGCGGGGGCAGCTGTCGAGGCGTATATACACGATTGCTGCTTCGAGCTAGAGGCATAATAATATAAATGCCGCGCGCTAGTACAAGGGAAGACCATCGGTGCAATTACAGGAGCTAACGGCGAGCAAGTCGAGTCTACTACTAGCCTCAAATGGCGTTTGTAGGCCATTAGTAAACTGCCATAGAAATTAAGTGCTCCGCTGGAGCGCTTCTCTCTCTTCTCTTTTTTTCCCAACGCTCTAGCTATATAGCTCCTTGCCTCGTGATCTCTCTCTCTCTCGCTCTTTTGCCCTGTAGCTTTTCTGCACTCGCTTTACTCGAGCGCAAGCTTCTCTCCTTCTTTGTTTCGCAGGCAGCAGCGAATTTCTTACGCAAGCGTAGCGCGAGTGAGAAAAATTGCTCTCTCTTACTCTTTCCTCGAGTAGACACGCCAACAATAACAACTTGTTTTCTAGCGACGCTGTTGCTGCAAGCTCTCTGCTGCTGCTGCTCGAGCTTATGAGAATTTATAATCCTTCTTTGTTCAAAGGTTGCGCTGCGGTGGTGTAGTGGCTGCGCGCGGTGGACGACGCGATCCCGCAGCGTCTCATTTTTCCGCCGCGACAAACGTCTCCCCAACCGAGAGAGAGAGAGAGAGAGAGAGAGAGAGAGTACGAGAAAATTTTGTGCAAGGCTTGATTGGCGCGCGACGCGACGATCGAAAAATCAATGCCACTCGTCGTATATACAAGTTACGTACGATAGGCATTATACGTTCGAGGGGCGAGCTTGCAAGCTCTCGCTCACGTGGTCGCGTTATAATATCCTCGTGCGCGCGCGACCCAGTGCACGCACTTATCGATTCGTTATAAAGAGCGAATTATGTAAAACGCGTGCGTTCGGTATGAAAGAAACGAAGCTGGACTAACGAGT
>NW_019641349.1:0-906 GCF_000599845.2 Trichogramma pretiosum | reverse complement strand
ATCGACAGTTTGCTTCCAGTTGCTCGAAGCTCGTGACTTTCAAGTCCAGATAATTTTCACAGGCCATTGGGTCATAATGCACATTTGCCATTGCTATGGATAATTGAATTTCAGATTATTTTATGTTTCATTGTATGCCAAATCGACAGTCAATCTTTGAGTGATTGCCTTGCACGCGTGAGATTTTAGTATATACACAAATCCAATAAACAGTATAAATTTTGGTTTATAGACATTTTGCCAAAATTCCTTCACGCAGAAAAATAAAAAATCTTGATAATATCGCTTTTTCCTATTTATGATTTACGATATAATAGATTCGGTGACTGACTGAATCTGCCAAGGAGTACAAAGTTTCCCATCGTATCAGTTTTATTAATCGTGGTTCAAAACAGATATTTATCAAGTGATCGAGCACCCCTCGTTTCATCTTTTTTGCACTTGTTTCCATGTTATATTCAAAAGCAATATTACTGCGACTGTAGGAGACTCGGTGTTCAGACATACAATAATAAATTGAGCGAGACCACAGTCGGCTAATAAAATTTTAAAGAGAAGTAACAACATTTATATAAAATCTCTTGGGCCTTCCCCTTCGCGTACATTAAACTTTAAAAATTCAAAAACACAATAATAAGACTCGCTTTAAATTAAAAAAAAAACGTTGTTTTATTAGAAAATGAAGTTTCGCTACCAACAAGTAATTGACTCTATTCTCTTTATTGTAAAATTTAATCAATATAATACAGTTGGTTGAGTCATTTATTTGCAAAATAAATAGAACGCTTTACCTTATTTCGAGGGCTTATAGATTAAAAAATAAATAGCAACAGCTTCAATGTTACGATCACGTTCGCTGACTCTAGTTCGCGATAGCGTAGAAAAATGCAACGAATCAAACGGATT
>NW_019641348.1:0-936 GCF_000599845.2 Trichogramma pretiosum | reverse complement strand
CTTTGCTATTTTCGTGTGAATGAATAATTCACAAGTTTTTGATTATTTATTTTTCGTATTTTGGTGACACTGTTAAAAATAAAAAAATAATTATTTCATTACTGACACGATACTTGAGGTATACTGGAATGCTGGTCAAGTTGTCATAAAAACTCAGTTGCTCTGCAACAGTAACAGTCTCGACGCGGCTGCAACAGAACGTTCAGCGATGAATGCAGTACAGTATGTTTTATTTCATCGCATTCGACTTAAATGTTGAGTTGTTGATCAAATCAAGTTTAGGTAGGCTGNTATATAAAGTTAAAAAAAGTCGATAGTACATGTTATAAAAGAGAATGTAGCCTGAAGCGACGAGTTCATTTTTTATGCAGGCAAGTCAGACTCAACACATGTTATTTTGTAAATGATTTTCACAAGAACCTTTAAAAATTTTATTGAGAGCAACACCAATAGAATAAGTTTTAAAATGGTTTCTATACTATTTTATTTTCTTTCATGATGTTTCATTACATGTTATAAAATATGACAATAAATTCTATGATTTTAAATTCAAGTTTTTAATATTTATTAATGTCATCGATTTCAACAATGTTTTAGTTTTTCCACATAATAATAATCATAAAAATGCAGCAACATCATCATGTGCAGAGGTAACCATAACATCAGCGATGGCAAAGGTAGCAGAAACAGTAATAAACAGCAGTAGCAGTAAATGTAGCAGGAACAATAAACAGCAACAATAGCAAGTGGAACAGCAGGAGAGACATCATGCATGAGCTGTAAAATTACAAAAAAATATTTCAACATTTTTTCGTATAAAGACTAAAAAAAGTTGACCTATCTTATAATATCGCAACTAAAATGTCTTGGTTGTACTCATGAAATTCATTGAAATGAGTAACAACATTTTTGAAGGCAAATAATTAAAGAAAATGT
>NW_019641347.1:0-925 GCF_000599845.2 Trichogramma pretiosum | reverse complement strand
TCGAATACAAGATCTGGTATCAGATCTGATGTCAGATCTGGTGTATAATTGTCAGATCTTATATCAGATCTGATGCCAGATCTGGAGTCAGATCTTACATACTATTTTCACCTGGGAATTATATAAGCTTTTTTACGATCTAAAATTATCTTCAATAATTAAACACTACCTTTTTTATACAATAAAACCAATTCATTATTACGCATTTCGGTCTTACTAGTCATATTTGTATTAGTTGAATTGGATTTATGCAAGGAACTGCATGAAAATCAACATTTCGTACTAGTGAATAGCGGTAGAAAATTTTCAACAATTTTTCATTCGTCGATAATACAACTTAAATCAATCGAAAGTTTTTTGATATTGTATCGAGTTTTAAAGCGTATATACTACAATTTTCCTCATTCGTTAAACAATATTCTATTTCGGTCAATGCGGATCGGCAAACTCATTTTTTCGCCCAGATTTACCAGGCAAACATGGTTGGAGAGAAAAAGGTTTCAAAATTTTGGCTATTACTCATTGCTTTAAGTATAGGATGTTTTCACAGTCGACCGCGACCGTCACAAATCGACCAGCTGATTTGCCTGGAAGCCAAACAAAGCGATCGCCCGTATACTTTACATGTTAAAGTTGGTTAGTAAAAGTACTTGAAATTAGTTTACCGTGCGGTAAAAAAATAAACAAAAAATATCTGGAGAAAGTGGAAATCCTTGTGTATCGAAATATCGAAGCGGGGTTTAGTTAAAATCTTTAGTGTATAAATAAAAAAATATTAAAATTTCGGCTTTTTTGTCTGTGAAATTGTCGATAAACTCTAATAAAATAGTTATTAAAAGTGGTTTTTTACTCATTGCGATGAGTCATAGTCAAAAGTTTGTATACTTGCTTATCGAGCATGATTGCTTGATAAATTCGTGCAAAA
>NW_019641346.1:0-933 GCF_000599845.2 Trichogramma pretiosum | reverse complement strand
CCAAAGAAGGCACCTAACAAGCGAAAACTCCATCCGTATATTGAATATAGAGTTACGCCGTGTATTACTGTATCAATGACTAGCTTTATCAGCTGTACTACCACAACACAGCCTGCTATGCCAGCGCAGACTGCACCGAATTCGATGAAGCCTGCGTAAAGTGATCGAAAATATGATCGTGACATTTTGTTAAAAGTCTCTTCGTCTAATAGCTTTTGGAAATTTCCACTCTCGGCTGTGCGTGGTCTGTCGGCCAATCGCCTCACTACTGATTCTAATAGCGCTTGTCGTTTCAATGGGAATGCCATGTGATCCTCGAGCTTTTCCAGCTCTTCCGCCGAGTAAATTCCCGATGTCATGAAGGAACGAATTTCTTCATAGTTCCAAGTGGGAATTTCGAGCGGTTGGATTATACTAGGCTTTTGAACCAGAGTCACGTTTGGATTCATCGCGATAAATACGTCATCAACGTCGTATATCGCCGGAAAAACAACGCTGCATTCTCGCGGGGTACCTACGCGTGTGAAAATTCTCGTGTTCGGCCTGAGGAAGCCCTCCGTGCCCTTGCACGTAACAGGTAATTCGTTGAAGCATGTTTTGGCTGCACGGACTTGACATGAAATTTCCGCGCAGCTTATTAGGAAAGCGGCCTCGCCGCTCAGAATTGCGGAAAAGCCCCGTCTTCTCATTACTGCCAAAGCAAAAATGTCTGGTCGGGACTCACTTTGAGATAGCGCATTTCCGATAATTCACGTGATGTGCAAAGTATGCGATTTTCGTGTTGAAATATGCCGAGAGGATTATGTTCTCTGCATCTAAGGTTTGCCTGGCTGGCAGACCGGCGTGCGGCCTTGTTTCGAGGATGAAGAGCCGCGCGTGTTCTGTCGCCATCAGCGTATAACCGCATAGCGCTACCTCCCCTCGCTTCTCGAG
>NW_019641345.1:0-928 GCF_000599845.2 Trichogramma pretiosum | reverse complement strand
TCAAAAAATTGAAACGTCCTGATTTTGACAAAAAATATCAAAACTTCTTACTTTTCGTCAAAAATCAATATCTTCCTACCTTTCGTAAGACATTTGAATCTTCCTACTTTTCGTAAGGGGCGTCGAATATACTCGCGCTTTTATCCTCGTATAAGTATATTAATGTAAAATATTCCGTTTTGTAATGTTCTTCGTGTGCGTTTTAAATCCTGCACACGGAGCGCCACATATCCATTTACGTGATTAATATACTGTGATTCGATGAAGAAAAACTCGAGAGACATGTAAAAAAGGGAGTGAGAGATTTTGTTTGACTTTATTAGAGCTTGAAAGAGAAATGATAATTGAATTGGAGAAAATATCAATGGATTTTTCCATGCTTGCTTTGATTTAGAAAAAATATAAATTTAACTTTTAAATATGAAAAAATTTATTTATAAAATCCACGATAATGTCTTCAATTGTTGAAAATTCGTCGTTACGACGATAACAATCATATTAATGCTGAAAAACTATATGCAAAATAAATATGAACATGATTTGAATTATTAAATATAATATCATCGTGAAATTAGATAGATGTATAACATAACCAACTTCAATCAACCACTTGTAGTAATAAGATAACGTAAAATTTAAATAATTTTTTGCTTTTTCGCTGGACACTTGGTTCCAAACGCGATAAAATATCACAAGAGTTTACAAGTTTTCCATGTTTCATTTAATTAAAAATTGAAAAATTATGATAACAAAATTAATTACTTCGGAAAACGAAATCTTGTCAAAGTTAATTCTACTATACAGATTCAAAGGAAAAAATTAAAACCAATTATAATTTTGATCAAGAGGTGCGGTAGCACCTAGCCGGCAAAGTATAAAAAAAAAAATTATTAAAAAATTTTTTTTAAAAAAAATTATTATAAAAAAA
>NW_019641344.1:0-936 GCF_000599845.2 Trichogramma pretiosum | reverse complement strand
TGGACCAAAGTCAGAGGTTCTTTCAGTAATGAATACCAAATTCCAAGTCACTTGAAAGAAACCAAACCGTTATTGAAGTATGACCATAAGCTTAATAAATTGGCCCTCAAAAACTTACATCAACACCTCGAGGGTCTAATCACTGAAGATGATCCGAATGATACAAAGGATGATCTATGTGGTCTGACTTTAGGTAAAGTTAAGTTCCCTGGCATTCCCGATGCATATGAAAGGAGAAGGGAAATGTATCCCACCAATTATCCAAACGACAGAAAACTACACTATTGGGGGGGTGATGTAGGTTTTGATGATAATTTATATCAAAAAGTTTTGATAGATCGAGTGCGTAAATCAAAGAATATCCTCGCCCAAGGGATCAGTATGCATGAAATTTTACGAGCGAATGAACAAGTAGATCGGTTGAATGAGGAGAGTATGCAATTTCCTTATTCAAAAGTAGAAACCAACAGTGAAGAACAATCAACGATCAACAATTCTGAGGAATCAAGTCAGGATGCCTCTAACAATCAAGAAAGACCTCGTGCTCGAGGTTACGAATGCTCCATATGTGGTGATTCATTCATAAATGAAGTACTTTTGGAATTGCACCAGGCAGTCTATTTGGATGATCATCTACATCGGAAGAGGGACAGACCGATCGATTCTGCAGATCCATAGAAGAATTGTAATTAATTGAAAAATTGTTCTCGTATTGACTTGAAATGCTTAATTTACTTTTTCAAATTAAAATAAAGTAAAAAATATCCTTCAAAAAATGTGGCATGTTTCAATTTACAAAAAATATATGTTCCAATAATCACAGCACATTGTATGAAAATTCATAACGACTGGCAATTTGATGTAGAAACCAAAATATCGGTCACAAACGAGCGAAAGCAAAAGGTAAGGCGGCACATCCTTCGCGTCGATACATCA
>NW_019641343.1:0-941 GCF_000599845.2 Trichogramma pretiosum | reverse complement strand
TATAATACTACATCGGCATTTTTGAATGCCGTCAAAGTGCGAGTAATGGATTCCCTCAACCAGGAGGTATCAGGTAAAAAATTATAACAGTCGAATTGTACTATAAATTAAAGTGATATATATTTTGATATAAAGTGTATGTGTTCTTTTATTTGTTAACAGACTTGGAAATCTTGAAGGCATGGCGAGCTGCGCGAGACAGATTTGTGAAGCTCAACAAAGAGCTAGGCACAGCCCGTTATCTTAACGATACAAAGCGAGAATATTATCTAAAATATAAGTTTTTAGAAGATCACTTTGGCCATAAAAATGATGTTAAAGTTGCCAAGTGGGATAAGATTTATCCCGAAGATAATGGTCTTTCTGAAAAAGAAAGGGATGAGTTGAGAAATGCACTAAGTCCAGACACTTTCAAAATTCTTTTCCCCAATGATAATGAGAAGGATGAAGTTGATCTTTCGCTGAAAAATTTTCCAGATGTATCTTCTATTTTTGATTCAAATGGTGATCATTCAATTGGAGAAATTGACTTTCTGGATGAGTACAAGGACATTGTCATAGCTTCACTCAATAAGGTACCTAATTAGCAACATTTTCTTTCAATTTATAACTCAGCAACTATCAGTGACTAAAAATAAATTTCCCATGTGTTAGGACCAGTCGCAGAATGAAAAAGAATATGACTTGAAGGATAAGTCGCACCAAGAAAAAGAATATGACTTGAAGGATAAGTCTCAGAAAGAAAAAGATGACTTGAAGGATAAGTCGCAGGAAGAAAAAGAAGACGACTTGAACAGAGTGACAATTAATTGTCAGTTTATGCTTGATATTATAATAATTTTTTGTAAAGCCATCGAGGAGCTAACATCAATAGATGATCAATTGGAAGCCTTGATTACAATCTTTGAATCAGTTGAAACATTTATGAAACAATGAATTTA
>NW_019641342.1:0-940 GCF_000599845.2 Trichogramma pretiosum | reverse complement strand
AAATTCCAATCGACTCAACTGTGGCATTTGTTATGACTTCATTTCTACCATCGAACCCTAACGAATCCCGGTGAGAAACGCCGGTTGCGAATTTTTTCACTTTTAACATAGAGTCAGATCTAACTAGACTGGACTACATAAGCGTTCAGCTGGCAGGGTTGGCCTATTTAAATCGGTGCAACGACTCACAAAGCTTATTTTTCTCAAAGAACCCTTAACAAGCCGAAGTCTGACAACTACAATCAGCCCATTAAAAATCGTATAATTTAAGCTAGAGTTAAGTGAGATGATAGGATTTTGACAAAGGTACGAACTTATATTCTTCTTTATTATAGAACAAGGAGTTGCACTTTATTAAATCACGATATCGTTACAGGCCAAGATCCCGACCGAGACTGCCAGCTGGTCGATACCGAGCTCGCTCAATAATCGTAATATGCGTAAGTACAGTGGTAGAGGTGACGAACAATGGGTGAGTCCCCTCGGTAGCTAAGATGTTTTGGCTTCGACAGCTTCGATGTTTTGAGTTGCTGGTCCATTGTTCTTCGCACTCGCATTCGCACTTGCAGTCGCGCTTGCAGTTATTAATGTGTATTAATCCTTGCAGGTCAACGACAGCCAGGCAGGTTGGTGAACTGGTGTTCATATAACTCCTTCCCGCCGAAGTTCAAGGACATCCTCGGCATTGGTCATATTGGTGAGTTCTTTTGATTTTGCTTGTTTTCTTGGTTGTCTTTTCTTGATGTATATGTAACCAAAGTATCCGCATATGAGGATTACTAGTCCAGCCATCAATATTAAATTGCTTATAAAGATGTGAGATGTTTCGCTTTGCGGTTGTTCAAATTTTGATATTGTTTTTAAAGTAGGTATTGTAAGCGTTTTTAGACCTAAGACGGTGATTGTCTATAACAATTGGTTGTGTTTCCAATGGTTTTAC
>NW_019641341.1:0-943 GCF_000599845.2 Trichogramma pretiosum | reverse complement strand
GAGAGAGAGAGAGAGAGAGAGAGATTGATTGAAATGAAATTTATTTCGCCTATAGGTGTAAACACCGTAAGGCGCAGTTCAGTTATACAGATAAGTTTACAAATTTAGTAGTTTTGTAAAATAGCATTAATAGTGGCTTGAAAACAATAGATTGATGAATTAAGTATGTTAGACAAGCATTAGATTAATAGTAATAGATAAATAGTAGTATAATAATAGTAGTGATGATAGTGAAGTTTGAACACGCTAGCAGCGGAAGAGCAGATCTCGAAGGTAAGTCATGAGCCATCCTCGTCAGTCGTCATGGGTCGAGTTGGCTGAGCAAGTATCCTTTGAGGGCCAACTTGAATGAGGGGTGCTCACAAGGCTCATTATGCTGGCTGGCAGTCCATTCCAATGACGCGACCCCCAGACGACGAAGCCGCGCTTGTAGGTTTCTTTATCCGCGTGTGGAACTTCCAGCACCTCGCGCGCAGCGCTCCTCAGTGCGCGACTCATCAGCGCTCGTCTAGTGAAAAGCTCACGCAAATAGCTCGGGTTCTCTTGGCGCAATACTCGATGCATCTGCACGGCGACGAAGTAACCTCGTCTCGAGGACGGGGTGAGCCATCCTAGGGTCCGTTGATATGGCAGCATTCGGGCGTCGCGACGAAGGCCGAACACAAATCGAATGGCAGTGTTCAGCAGGCGGCGCATTTTGGTTTCCAGTTCATCTGTCAGGACCGGAAAAACAGCGCAGGCATAATCGAACTGCGGCAGCACCAACGCAGAGGCCAGAAGACGTCTGATCGGAGTGGGCAGCACGCGAGAACGCGAGCGCAGCCGGTGCAGTACGCCGTGGACGCGAGAGGACACCGCACCAATCTGGCTGTCCTAAGACAGATTCTGCTGAATCGTGAGGCCCAAATTGCGGATCCTGCTCTGGTATGGCACAACTTCACCG
>NW_019641340.1:0-941 GCF_000599845.2 Trichogramma pretiosum | reverse complement strand
ATTCTAGGGACCACTCAATTACTTCTACGTAAAACTGTTTATTTACGGGTCATTTAACATATCATGAGTCAACTTTCTCAGTTTATTAAAACGGATTTTGCAAATCTTATCACTCCTATTCCGGTTTTGAGTGTATAACATCTGTAAAAAAACACACCATAGTAATAAAAAGTGATGAAATTTAAATAAACACGTTTTAATGTATATTAATAAACGCATCAAAAATTGGAAAAACTGTGAGAAGTAGTAAAAATAGTTGGTATTATTCATTACGGAGGATCTTGATGTTGATTTTGTATTAGAAAATACGACTGCGACAATAGAAAAAATTACATATGCATAAAAATCATGCCGTTTTTTCATAAAATAAATAATGAATAAAAATTAATCCAATATTGATCAAATATTAATAATTTAATTTTTAATGGTGGAATATTTATGTATCTTTGAAAGAGAAAGTAATCACTCTGTGTTTATCTTTGTTCAACAAATAAATCCCCTTCCAAACAAAATTATTGACGAAGAAAGATTGATAATTGTTTCACAGAATTTAAATATTTGGATGCAGCTTAATTCTTTCCAAGTATGAAGAATTTAGAACCAAGTGTTTGTAGCGATTTCAATATAATAAAACTGATAAGGAAGAAATAATTAACAATCATCAGAGAATTTTTACAAAAATAAATTAAAGTCGGACGATTACATACAAACTTGTTATTTTTTTATTGAAATAAATGCAAAAATTTTTTCAATTGTTTTGTAAATATAATTTATGAATATTATTGTAACTGAAGCTTTATTGTAATCGCAAAAAACTAATTATTAAAAATATCCATTTACTGCTCTTTTACACTCATTACAAACATTTTCAATGATTCGAAATGTTAAATGACTCGTAAATAAACAGTTTTACGTAGAAGTAATTGAGTGGTCCCTAGAAT
>NW_019641339.1:0-956 GCF_000599845.2 Trichogramma pretiosum | reverse complement strand
TGACAATTTCATAGTGTTCAGTAAGCAGGAGCTCTGTATTTGCTTATCCTCACTTAAAATAATGATGGACCTGAAAGTGAAGCCAATCTATTCGGCCTCTGATTGGTCGACTGACTTTTGACTCGAGTCGAAAGATAATAAAGTGACATCTACGGTCAAAATAGCAACATTTTCGAAACTGACTAAAAAATGTACGCGCGCGAAGCGCCTTTGAAAGTTGCTAGTTTAATATATATCTGTTTAGGCCAGCCGCATGAATACTCGAGACGCGAGAGCGAGTCATAAAATGCTGGAGTACTTGCGTAGCTCAATTGCTCGTCGTCCGCCGATGCTCGCCGGACACTCCGGCGTTGCTGAGGCAGCTTGCATGTTAAGACTTAGGTGGTGGCCCTACGGCTGCGCGGCCTTATTGAGACTTATCGCTATATTTGTAACTCACCGTAAAAGTACCAAAATGCACTTGAAAAAAAAGCGAACCAACCATCCCGATAGAAAATTGTCATAACTTTCCTATGAAAATATAAAATTTTCTAAATTTTTCATTTTTTCCAATCCACATTATTCAAAAAAATCTTGAAAATATACTTTGACTTTAAAAAATTTCCGGCGATTTCATCGGGAAAAAATGAAAAATTTGGAAAATTTAACATTTTCATCGGAAAGCTATGACAATTTTCTATAGGAATGGTAGGGTGGCAAATTTTTGTAAGTGCGTTTAGGTACTTTTACAGCGAGTTACAAATATAGCGATAAGTCTCAACAATGCCGCGCAGCCGTACGGCCGCCACTCAAGTCTAAACGTGCGAGCGGCCTAAGCAACGCTAGAGTCTTCGGAAGGCAATTCAGCCGCACAAGTGTTTCAGCATTTTTTGACTCGCTCGTGCGGCTTGGCACGAACAGACATATAAAATAAGCAAATACAGAGCTCCTGCTTACTGAACACTATGAAATTGTCA
>NW_019641338.1:0-950 GCF_000599845.2 Trichogramma pretiosum | reverse complement strand
CCTGGTGGAGTCCTCCTCGCGCTTCGTGTGATCGGCGATGTAACGGATGCCCTCGATGGCCTTGTAGAGCTCGGGGCAGTGGTGCCAGTGATTGAGGCTGCGACAGAGCGCCTCGACGCTGTCCTCGCTCGGCAGGGGTCGTCCCGAGGCCGGGCCAGCCGGTCCCGACGAACCACCGTGAATCCGACACTGGCTGCCAAGATTCAGCGCCTCCAATTCCCTGTGTGCGTGCGTGTGTGTGTGCGCGTGCAGCGATGATTTATTTATTTGTTTATTTTTTCGTTTGCAATATCGATAATATATACACGCAATCTGTGTGCGTTTAATTTTATATCGAGCGATCGCGCGTGAACTATTTAACGACCGTATATCCGGTGCGGCGAATTATTTCGAGCGTTCAGAGCGGGAAAGCGCGCGGCCCCGGAATGAGACTGATGAATCTCTAACGAGAGAGAGAGAGAGAGAGGAAATACGCCTGCAGCGGACTGAGGCGCCGGGCTGCAATTGGAAATCGTCTATGATTTAAGTTAGCGGCTTTGTCTAATCACGCGCGCGCGTCGCTACTGCATACATGCGGCACTATAATATATAGTACTAATACAAGCAGTTCCCGTCCTTCGGTACTTTCCGCACACGGTGCCTCAATTACACGATTGGTTTCAATTAGCGTCCGCATAAAAATTTTCTCACTCGTACAAAGATGTGCAAAAGCCATATATCGCACGGCGCATCGACGAAAACACGCGTAACCAATAGTTACGACGATAATGATTAATTATACGAACCTGGGATTGAGCTCGTCGCGCGAGTCGAGGCTCGGGAAGAGGACCGAGGACTCGAGCAGATCCGACGCCGAGGCCTCCGAGTACAGGCCGGGATCTCGGAGCTCGAGGCCGTTGCAGGTCCTGACCATGACTCGCTGCGAGTGATGGCTCGCCGCCGACTCGTGG
>NW_019641337.1:0-1105 GCF_000599845.2 Trichogramma pretiosum | reverse complement strand
GGTGGAGGAGGGGGGTGGTGGGCCTCTCCAGGGTAGACAACCATCGACGACGGCAGCGGGGACTCCAGGTGGACGGCCAGGACATCCAAGAACCTCCAAGGACCGGTAATTATGGTATGTGTCGTTTCATTTTATTTATATTGATATTTTTACTAATCTATGCTTTTTTTTTTGTTTTTTCTGTTGCAGCTAGGGGATCAGCGGCCTCCTGGTGGAGGAGGGGGGGTGGTGGGCCTCTCCAGGGTGGACAACCATCGACGACGGCGGCGGGGACTCCAGGTGGACGGCCAGAACCTCCAAGGACCTCCAAGGATCGGTAATTATGGTATGTGTCGTTTCATTTTATTTATATTGATATTTTTACTAATCTATGCTTTTTTTTTTGTTTTTTCTGTTGCAGCTAGGGAATCAAAATCCTCGCGAGGTAGGACCATCATCTACGACGGCGGCGGGGACTCCAGGTTGACGGCCAGGACCTCCAAGGACCTCCAAGGATCGGTAATTATGGTATGTGTCGTTTCATTTTATTTATATTGATATTTTTACTAATCTATGCTTTTTTTTTTGTTTTTTCTGTTGCAGCTAGGGGATCAGCGGCCTCGCGAGGTAGGACCATCATCTACGACGGCGGCGGGGACTCCAGCTGGACGGCCAGGACCTCCAAGAACCTCCAAGGATTGGTAATTATGGTATGTGTCATTTCATTTTATTTATATTGATATTTTTACTAATCTATGCTTTTTTTTTTTTGTTTTTTTTGTTGCAGCTAGGGGATCAAGAGCCTCACGAGGTAGGACCATCATCTACGACAGCGGCGGGGACTCCAGGTGGACGGCCAGGACCTCCAAGGACCTCCAAGGATCGGTAATTATGGTATGTGTCGTTTCATTTTATTTATATTGATATTTTTACTAATCTATGCTTTTTTTTTTGTTTTTTCTGTTGCAGCTAGGGGATCAGCGGCCTCCTGGTGGAGGAGGGAGGCTGGTGGGCCTCTCCAGGGTGGACACCCACCGACGACGGCGGCGGGGACTCCAGGTGGACGGCCAGGACATCCGAGGACCTCCAAGGACCGGTAATTATGGTATGTGTCGTTTCATTTTAT
>NW_019641336.1:0-957 GCF_000599845.2 Trichogramma pretiosum | reverse complement strand
CATAAAGCACTCAAAAGCCACCTGGCGGTAAAAATTCCAAGTAGACAAAGAAAAGCGGCTCTGCTGCATAACTCGCCAGCAGTGACAGCGGTAAAAAGGCAGCGATCGAGCGTTGCGGGCGCGTAAGGGGGGTATACTCACCAGCGGCCTGAGATGCAGACGCAGACGCACACCGAAAGAAATATCGTAAGCCGGACCTGCGAGTGTACGTAACTCACGGCTACGATTATTTTTCATAAGCTCAGATACCGTTGTTTCGAAGCGCGAGATTACGAGTGGTCGAAGCGAGACGCTGCGTTCAGTGTAAGCAAGCAGCGACTACGACTAGTCGTAGCGTCAGATGCAGAACATCGGATCGAGAGCATACGCTCTGCGTAAGCGCGCGACAAGAAAGAGTTGTCGTAGCGTCAGATGCCGAACATCGTATCGAGCGGCTCCAGCGCAATTTTTATTTTTTCATTCCGATGCTTCCAAATATTTTCATAACAATTTGAAATTGAGTCCAAATAACGGCATAATTGGCAATAATGTCGGGGCAGGTTTGGCAAACTCACGACTCTCTATGTTGATGGCGAGCGATAGTACGGTTCTGTGGCACTTCTGTCGCGATAGCTGTTGCCGTGGTATTGAAACTGGGAGGTAAATGAAGTAATACATAATGTTCCGTCTCGCTGCTCCTCTCTCTCTTTTTTGCTCCGTACTTACAAGGCAAGCAATTAACGTCAAAAAGCGCGCTGGCAAGTTTGTTGTATGTATGTTGTAAAAAAATATCTCTCGGTTGTATTGCTCCTTTTTTTTTAACGCAGACGTCTTCGCTTTGGCATTGGCAATATTGTGCGTTCTATTTTCTCTTCGTCCGTTTCTTCGCACAAACGAATTAGTTCCTCGTCGCACATGTGTTCAGCAATTATACGACAAGGAACGTATGGCAGATTTAATTTGCAGTAATCCATCGTG
>NW_019641335.1:0-958 GCF_000599845.2 Trichogramma pretiosum | reverse complement strand
GACAGGTATGCGTCTGACGATCCTTCAAAATTTTGTTTAAATCTTGTTTTGTTGTCCTCCGTTGGCGTTTTTCGCCAGTCGCCAGCAGCAACTGGCCCGTAGCCGATCGTGTCTTGGAAGTTCACTCTTCTCTGATCTATCGGCTGCTCGATCATAATTGGTATTTCCTGTAAATTACTGCCTATTTGGAATGATGAGGCTCGCGGATCTAGTCTTGTACTCGACGCGACTTTTCCATTTAAATTTTGTGACCTCATTTCTTCCATTTGTCTCTTGAGTTCTTCTACTTGTGCTGACATCCTTGTATCTTCTGGTGATTCGGTGTTTTGCTGTGCTGGTTCGCTGTCTCGTGTAACGCTGTTCGCTATCCTTGTTCCGGGCTGGCTTCTATTTCCTACCAGTCTGGATGGTATGCTTGTCTGGCGCATTGTATTTACGTTTGTCGCGCCTTGGTTTAACGACTTTTCCAAGTTTCTGCGTACTTTTTCTGACGTATCCAGGCCGATCATTGGGTGTGGTTGGTCGTTGTCGACGTTATGATCTATTATCGTTTCGCCCGACTTTTCCAAGCACGTTGTATTTATAAACGCCGCTCTGAGGCTTACGTGATGCTCAACTCGTTCGATCTCACCAAAATTTGACTCGACGAAATCATTCGCCGAGTAATCGCCGCTTAGCTATTAGTATAGCCTTGCTTTCTTTTGTAGCATGGATCCATCCGATTTTAATTCTAGCTGTTCCAACGCTTCGGCCAATTCTGAAAGGATAACTCGTTCTTTTTTATAAGTTAGATTAGGACACACTGAAATACACACACTATGGCTTCTGATATGAAATATTTATTCTTTTTTGTAGTTGGTTGATCGGTTCTGGTAGAGGCGATTCTCGCTCAGATGCTCACACTTCGAAAACGCAATGTATACTGACTCATATGGAGATCCCGTGTACAACAGCTGTA
>NW_019641334.1:0-1032 GCF_000599845.2 Trichogramma pretiosum | reverse complement strand
CGCGACTTTTCTGCTATACGTCAAAAATTCGTGGTTATAGTTTGTTTGTTTACAGTCCAAGATCGACGTCGAAAAAAACAAACTATAACCACGAATTTTTGACGTATAGCAGAAAAGTCGCGGTGATGTACTTAATTTCAACGCGGCTTTTACTGAATTTATTTAGTGATAGTGTTACAAATAAATCAATTGTTAGTGCATCGCGTGAGAATAAAAATGTGTCTTTTGTGTTCCAGATGGTGATAGCAGTGCCGAGGCTGCCGGGAATGCATCCACCACGTAAAAGAGGACGTCGTCGGTGCCGCTGATGCAGAACTTGCGCAGTAAGTTGAGATTTTCTCTATAATATTCATTTAAATGATTTTTCATACTCATCATATTATCGTCCAATCGCTATGCGCGCGCGCGCGCGCGCGCGCGTGTGTGTGTGTGTGTGTGTGTGTGTGTGTGTTTACGCGCGCGTGAGTATTCATATACTCGTGTTATATTAGTAACTGAAAAGTTTAATTGAAAATATTTTATTTCTTCTTTTTACAGGTCCGTGTATTTGTTCCAGGCCGTCGACCCATCAGCTGGCCAGGATTCGATCAGGTTTACTTTGGCAAGAGGAAAATGGTAAAAAAGTTGAGGAATTCAGTTTCTCCGCGTTCTAGTTCCAGATCCACCTCCTCCAGAGCTTCCAAGATCCAGAGATTGCCGAGCCCCATGAATCCAACACGAAGTGCAGATGATATAATATTTATTAAAATGTAAAATAATGTAAAAAAAAATGTAATGTATTATGATGTGTTTCTTCATGAACACGAGATTTGTTGTATCAAAAAAAAAAAAAATAAATTAATTTATCATCACATTTAATTAAAAAAAATAATAATTAAGATTATAATACCGCATCAAAAACAATGATCAACAAACATGAATTTAAAAAAAAAAATTTTCAGGTTGCAATATATGGGAAACATATTGCTAGAAAAATTTTATTTTCATTAGCAATATATCTGCAATATATTGGCGTGTGTATATTTGCCACTA
>NW_019641333.1:0-962 GCF_000599845.2 Trichogramma pretiosum | reverse complement strand
GTCACGACATTAGCAGTTGTTTTAAATTTCGAAATTTTGCTGACAAAGTTAATAACAAAAACTCAAATAAAGGAAACAATAATTCTCAAAACAAAAATAATTATAATAATAATTATCATAATAATCGAAATTTCAATAATAATAATAACAACCGAAATAACAATTATAATAACAATCGCAATCGTAAAAAATATAATAATAACTATAATAACAATCAAAATTGTAACGATGTTACGGGCGACGAGCGCGAGCCGTTACGTAAGAATGCCGTGTGTATGCGTGTGACGCGCGACCGACCAACTGACCGTGCAGGGTGAAGGAAGAGCCGAGCGCTTATAACCTCCGTGCGCCGCGGCAGCGTAGGCACGTGCTCGACGGTTACCGACTGAACGAGCGGCGCGGCGACGAGCCGCAACTCGAGCAGCAGCAGCGGCAGCAGCACGGAAGACGAAGCGAGCAAGAAGAAGGCACGTGAAGCGACGCCATTACGACTACGACTGCGTATCGTGCGAGTGCGAGCTACCAAGTCCGAGGCTAAAAAGAGAGTTGAGTAGTAGATAAGCCGACAAAAAGCGAGTGATCGTCGCGTAGCGAGCGAGTGTGTTGAAGCGAGAACGAGAGTGAAAACGGGAAAAGAGACGCGGTGTCCGAGGCGAGTGCGCGAGAAAGAAGAACCAAGTCGTGTACGTGCGAGCAAGGTTAGGCCGGCCGAGAGCGCGACGACGACGAGCAACGCGGCCCGCATCCCAAAGTGCTGTGTGTGTGCCTGTGGAGTGCGCAGCCTGCATCGTGCGATTACCGGCGTGGTACCAGAGACCCAGCACGAGCCGACGAGTGAGCAGCGGCCGATCCACCACACCAGGACTTGGACGAGTCTGCAGCGGACCGAGCGGACAACGGCATGACGTCGCCGGACCGAGGCGAGGAGATTGTAAGCGTTTCACCTGTACTTCATAGTCTTG
>NW_019641332.1:0-982 GCF_000599845.2 Trichogramma pretiosum | reverse complement strand
ATAATTATAATTATAATCATAATAATAATTATGATGATGATAATAATGCACGATACGCGTGTGCGCATACGTATATGTACACATAAACATGAATACATGTATGCGTCTACATATCAATCCTCTTCGATGAACATCAGTTCTTAGCGACGTTGCCAAATGTATTTACCATGTTATATACCTACCAACATACAAAATATTTTTTGCAGTCATGGGAATAGCTGTTTTACAACTGTAAGGGCTAAAATGCGGGTTTCCTCAAAGAGTTAAATATGTACGCATATAATTACGCTGTGCGCGGTTGCCTATTATCACCTATTACCGTCCATAAACAAGTCAGTCCTTTGTATTGCTCTGAATTTTATATATGCGAACATTCCACGAGCTATTTTTGTGATTTTGATTGATACTTTACTTGAATAATTTCGTTATTTTCGAAAATTTTATCAGTCACATTTGAACTCTCTGCGGACAAAATGCCCAAAAATAATTTTTTAAACGTTTTTGAAAAAATCCATAGCATACCTCGAATTGGTAAATACGGCGCGGTAAAATGCATTGTGGACATTGGTGCGTTTGCAATTCTTAAATGTGTCAAAATAAATCTATGCGGTGCATGTGACAATATAATTTTATATATAGAGTTGAGTTGTACATAAGTAAGCGCGTAAGATCATGGCACACAACAAAGATTATTTTTCGCTCGACATGTCAATTTCGTCACTCTTCCACCAGACGGCAGCATCGAACGAACATACCTCCACCCACTTGGACGTCCGTTTGCTTTTTCATTTTTTATTTTCATCAAAACGTTGTGCTTGAAATCAAAAGGGCAAAGATAAAAACAGCAAACGAATAAATCTGTCCGTTTAAAAGTTGAGTGTGGCGCGCAGCGCGAGAAATCCGAAATCGATTCTACGGGCTACTCTCACTTACACTATGCACAATATACATGTATATAGTATAAGTATATCAAGCATACAGT
>NW_019641331.1:0-983 GCF_000599845.2 Trichogramma pretiosum | reverse complement strand
TTTTAATTTTTTTTGTCTCTCGAATTTCAAACCGGAGGGATTTTTCCGATGTTTTTCGACGTGCCTGATCGATTTCACTTAACATTTCGACGATTCGAGCAACACAGCGTTGGCCACCAGTTTTTTCACCTTTTTTTCTTTGCATTTTGGAGATTTTCAAGCGCGTTGACCGTGGTCTTTGACCAAAAAGAAGACATTTTAGCCATTTTTTTGAAATGTCATTGACGATATTTTGACTAATTTTTTCCAAGTTTTTTTCCAAGTTTTTTTCCAAGTTTTCTTTGATTTTTTTAATTTTAAAAGCGAGTACTTTATAGAAGTTTTTCGACCTCTGCGATCGTACGCACACACAATTTTGTCGATTGAGCACTACAGCGCTCCCCGGAGCCGCAAATCATATCAATATGCATATTCGAAATTCTATTAGTACGATTGACGGAAACTTTACCCTTTAGGGTTATTTTGGATGTTGAGTCAAAATTCCAAGATTATTTACACAAGACGACATTCATTCAAATCGCAGACCATGATTCGACACACCCTCGGGTTATTTCGGATGAAACAATCAATCTTAGGGTTATTTCGGATGAAACAATCAATCAATCTCAGGGTTATTTCGGATGAAACAATAAATCTTAGGGTTATTTTGGATGAAAGAATCAATCTCAGGTTTATTTCGGAAGAAACAATAAATCTTAGGGTTATTTTGGATTTCAAGTCGAAATTTCAAGATCAATTGCAAGTCCGTACGTATTGCCTTGTGTTCTGACTCAACATTTACTTTAAAGCATCGTTGCTCAGAATACTTGCAAGTCACAAACAACCTTTGACTTATCGAACATGAAAACGATTCAAAGTCTCGGGTTATTTCGGACGAAAGAATCAATAGTAGGGTTTTTTTCGGATGATAAAATCAATCTTAGGGTTATTTTGGACGAAACAATTCACTTTCAGTTTATTTCGGAAGAAACAATAAATCTTAG
>NW_019641330.1:0-985 GCF_000599845.2 Trichogramma pretiosum | reverse complement strand
TACATCGACTTGAACACCGAGAAGAGAAAAAATAGCAATAATGACTTTGAGAAACAACAATACAAGCTCTGCAATAACGCCATATTTGGAAAAACTATGGAAAACGTCAGAAAAAGAATCGATGTCAAGCTTGTTTCAAGCTGGGATGGACGTTACGGAGCAGAAGCTCAAATCTCGAAGCCAAATTTTCACAGCCGAGCGATCTTTGACGAAAACCTGGTCGCAATCCAGCTTTCAAAGACAGCAGTCACCATTGATAAACCCGTATACGTTGGATTCAGCATATAAGATACATCAAAGACGCAACTCTATCGCTTCCACTACGATTTTATGCGCGATCGTTTTGGAAGCAATTGCAAAGTCTTGTACACTGACACCGATAGCTTGGTGTATGAGATACGGGGCCAAAACGTATACGATGTTATGAAGCATAAGGATAATATCAATGAGTTTGATACATTTGACTACGAGAAAGACAATCCATTCGGAATGCCATTACTTCGGGAAAACTCCAAGAAGATTGGACTTATGAAGGATGAACTTTGCGGAAAAATACTGCGGCGGTTTTGCGGCCTACGCAGTAAAATGTACAGCGTCGATATTCAAAATGGTGTTGTCATCAAAAAGATCAAAGGCATCAAGTCATCGGTGGTAAAGAATACCATTACCTTTGACGACTACCTGCAGTGCTTGAGAGAGAATACAATCATCTCGAGGGAGCAGCACAACATTCGCTCACGCCTCCACGTTCTGCGATCCGAGAAGGAGAGGAAAATTGCACTCAGTCCTCACGACGACAAACGCTACCTAGTACCAGGGACCTTCGACACTCTGCCGTGGGGCCACAATAGGGTGTCCGTTATTTCCCGACTTTTTTGTATTGCTTCTCCCCCCACCTAGATGTCTTCTATTTGATAAGACAATGAGAAAGCCGGGTAATAGAGTTCGAAAAAATGATTTTAAGGTAGCCCCCAAGCGGTTTGAA
>NW_019641329.1:0-985 GCF_000599845.2 Trichogramma pretiosum | reverse complement strand
GCTATTTCGGCAATTAGCACGTGTGCACGCAATTGATTTAAAAATTAACGCGAGTAAATTCACTTGATAGTAATTGTGTTTTCTTCACAAAGAGTAATTTGTGAAATTTAAAGCGCGAATAATACACTCAGAAGATGTAGATTCAATAGGACAAACTTCGGGCCAACGAGTAAAACGATCAATGATCGTGAGGCAGTAGCGAAAAGATCGAGTGACAGAAAAAGGACCAATAAGATCGATGTGTATATGTAAAAACCTCTGTGTAGGCGTCTTAAACGTACCGATCGGTGCATGGACATGTCGCGTAACTTTGGATCGCTGGCATTCAATGCAAGCTCTAGCCCAATTCTGACAATCTTTTTTAATAGACGGCCAAACAAAACGATCTGTCACGAGCTTAATTGTTGCTCGAGCACCTGGGTGACTAAGATTGTGTAATTGAGTGAATACGATCTTGCGAATTGCGGTGTAATATACGGACGAGCTTTTCCAGATGAGACATCTCAAAAAATTTTTGTCGAACAACCTGGCACAAGAACTTGTTTTAAAGAAAGCAAACACGAATCACGTGATTGGATTAAATCCAAAAGCTCACTATCGGTTGTTTGTGCTTTAGCAAGAAGCTTGTAATCCAAAGGAGTAGAGATAGTCTCTACACGCGAAAGCGTATCAGCTATGGAGATTATAAGTGTTGATTGGGGTCTATCCGTATGTGCAAACTGACTCGTCCTTGACTCGGCTCCAAGTCAGAAGGTTTCCCGACGCTCTATACATCGTCGGGTAATGGCGTGTCCTATAATAATCTTCCTCGGGGCAGGATAGAGAGAGTAGGAAAAATGACTAGAGTAGACTTGATATTGATTAACAATAACGATTGAATTTATTCGGCCGGGCTGGCCTGTGCTCGTCACCACTGTCTACAATCAACTCTGAATTTCGACTATCTCTCGCCACATCGGCGAGTCAAACCGACGCGCGCTTGTCG
>NW_019641328.1:0-986 GCF_000599845.2 Trichogramma pretiosum | reverse complement strand
CAAGTTTTTCATATTTGCAGAAAAAAAATTGTTTTGGCCATTCGATTCCACAGAGAATCGGCCATATGTTCCCAAATTTTATTAGAATTTTCGGAACCGCCTATAGACCCATGAAGATATATCTCCCTTTTTCAGAGGCCCAAAGTTGGCATTTTTTCGAAATTCATGATTATCGCAATTATAAAATACTTTTTATCTCAGTATAGAGTTATTTAAACGAAAAAGTGCACGGACACTTTTTTGTTGAAAATTGTCAAAATTTTCAGAAAAAAAATATTCTAAAATGATCTAAGCACTCCAGAGGCTTGTTTCCATAGAAACAGACACAAAATTAAAAATCTAATCGAGTTCGATCTGGGCTTCACCTGGATATCATCGAAAAATCCCAAAACCAAACAAAGAACTTTCTTAAAGTGTCAGAAAACATCTTTTAAATTTTTGTAGTGATCCGATAATTTTAACGGACAATTAAAGTCCGAGGGTATCAAAAAACGACCGAAAAAGCGGAAAATCGCTTATAATGACTAGGGTTTTATGCACTTTTGTTTTTTGATTTTTTTCTATGCAGTTTTCCATTTTAAACCCTAAAAACTGTGATTAATACGTATGAAAAATTTAATTTAGCAATTTTCGGTAGGAGTCCAAAATCCATTGAAAATACTGCCAATTTTTTGTCATTCACCCATATATGGATTGACTTCTTCGCTTAATTATTGGCTTTTTAAGCATAAATTGGGTGGGGTTCGTATAATACATGAACCGACTCAAATTTTTGCTCAAGTATAAACTGTTAATTAATTATATAAAATATATAAAATTAATAGAATATAAACAATTTAATATAACTAATTATTTTAATTGTTTTACATTTGAAAGCGGTACGGACTTCATTTTTGTCACTACGTGGTAAAGCTATACAATAATTATACATATTGCAGATACAGCATTCCCTCCGTATACGCGGGGGTTACGTTCCAAAAAAGCAC
>NW_019641327.1:0-990 GCF_000599845.2 Trichogramma pretiosum | reverse complement strand
TACGTGCGCACGGTTTTGTAAAAAAGTATTATTTTGACCCATATTCTATTTGTTGTTGCTGCTGCTGCTGCTGCTTATATGTAGTTGTAACCGTTGCGCCAGAAGAAGAGAACTCCCCGAATACTAGGAACAGCGATAAAACATCGATGGCTTGGGCGCGTGCGAAATCATCTCTCTCTCTCTTTTTCTGCTACGAAACCTACGAAGAATTCATTCTCTCTTTTTTTTTTACTCCTCATCCTCTCTCTCTCTCCCTTTTCTCGAATCCGATAGGTATATATACGTACGAGGCTGGCAAAAAGCTAATAGTCGCGCGGCAGACCCCCCGAGTTTATTGGTCTTGAATCTGTACGTGCGTTATCGTCCTTTTCGCTATACCTATATATGTATATAAAGCGTCGTCTTCGTTATCGTTTTCTTATACATAGAATATAATACGAGCTGCGCAAGTGGCATACGGGGGGGGGGGGGGNGGGGGGGGGGGGGGGGTATATCCACGAGACGCGCCAAAGCTTTTTTCTTGGACTTTCGTCTCTCTCTCTCTCTCTCTCTCTTACTCTCCGAATGACCCAAAAGCGCTTGGAAGAGCGAGCGAGCGAGATAATCCCGAAGCTTCTTGCTTGCTTTGCTGCTGCTGTTGCTGTGCTGCTGCGTCGTTGCCAAGGCCATTCGGAAGCTATATACGCAGATATATGGGGCAAATTTCCTGAAGTGTCCTAGCGCTCTGCCGCACGGCATTTTTTGGCCGAATCACTCAATTTCTAACTCGCTGTAAAAGTATCAAAACGCCCCTCAAAAGAATAACTAACTAATGATTTTGATAGGAAATTTCCTCAGCTTTCTGATGGTGAGGTCCGATTTTTCGGAATATTCCATTTTCACCTCGGAAAATGCAAGTAAACATTCAAACTCGAATATCTCGAAAAACGCCACTTTTTTTCCGTTTTTTATTGTTTCAATCGAAAGATGAGGTCTTTTTACATCGGATAT
>NW_019641326.1:0-987 GCF_000599845.2 Trichogramma pretiosum | reverse complement strand
CGTATTGGCAAAATGTTTTATAAACTGTAACTCTTCCTGACGTTCCTTAAACGAATCGTAATCATGTGCCATTACTTGTAACCGATCTTGAAGATTCTTCCACTTTTGTTTCGGTTTATTCTTGACGGAACGCCCCAAACTCAACTCAGTAATCATAACTTCGCAATCAGCTTGCTCTTTCTGAAATTCCTTTAACGATGAATACAGGTCAGGATGATGTTTGCCGACGACGATTGCGAATCTGTTATGCCAGGCTTCACTTAAATTGTTAGTTTTATGCGTTCCTGCTAGCGCAGCTTCGTGCTGGTTCCAAATTTCTGGCGGATATCTGGGTGGAACAGCTCGAGTTTTAGATGTACGTGGTTTGCCCAACACGTAGGTTGCTCCGAAATATTTGATGACGGGCAAAATTAGCTTATAGGTATCTTTCTTAATATCGTTTACGATCAGTTTGTAAACGCGACGTACATCGGCAACTGGGACGAATGCCAAAGCCAGAAACATGTGCATCCGTGTACGCACGTAATCATTCTGAGGATCGCAATAGGCTTTTGCCAAACCTTTTTCTTGTACCTTCTTATAAATTGATTGGCCCAAATGGAAGAAGCAGCAAGACACGGGAACGTCAGGGTGAATTTCCATACAGGCATTGATAATAGATTTTTCAAAATCAGTCATAAATCTACGGGGACGACAGTTTCGTATCCCGTATTCGTCAGTGGCTGTTTCTACAGCTCGAAGCACATCTGCATATTGTCCAGTCTGTTTTGATGATAATAAAGCGTAGACGAACGGCAACGCTACAACCTCAGTATCACCAGCCTCTTGTCTCTTTCGATCGATGGTGCCCACGATCGAAAATACTTGCGTAAATAAATGTGGAGCGACCTAAGTAGTATTAATGAAAGATTCGTACAATAACAATAATAGCCTGATTACATGTATTCAAGAGAGGAACTTACTTTAAAAGTACCGTCCAAAAACCAA
>NW_019641325.1:0-992 GCF_000599845.2 Trichogramma pretiosum | reverse complement strand
TCTGGAGCAAGGATTTTTAACGTTTGGGAAATAACGGACACCCTAGTATATATGTATGCTGCTGCTGCTTCTCGAACTATACGCGCAATATTCTTCCACTCACTCTAGCCACTTATAAAAGGCGCAGCTTTCGAAATCCCCATTTAACAAATCGAGAATGCGATAAATAATACAAGAATTTCGGTAATTTGTTCTCTCTCTGTCTCTCTCTCTCGCTCTTACTACCTCCATCTTATATTATCGCTGCGCCGCGCTGCTATATCGATACATACGCAACAGCTATACCATAATAACGAGATATACATCGCGCGCATTATATGCCGTATATGAGATATTTGAAAACGTACAAAACAGAATGTATCGTAGACTGGATATCATAATAATAATATTCTTCGAGTGTATGTGTGTGTGTGTAGAGGTAATAAACATTTCGACGAATCGAGCGTTTTGTTCGCGTGATTCGCGCGTTTCGTACGAAAAAACTTTCGCGCGCGCATAAGCTTTTCGTTATCGCGCGCGCCAAGTCGTTGTTGTTGCTGCTGCTGCTGCGGCAGATATAATGCGGAAGTGCGAACATAAGCTCGGTACGTATGTATCTCGTGTCTACTTTACACTCGCTCGATTGATTGTGCACTTGCAATGTGCGAGAAGCTATAAAAAAAATAGGCATTTTTGTGCATAATAGCTCCGCGCGAACTTTCCACGAAAGTATTTGCTTTGGAATTGCGTACGTACGCTTATTTGAGAGATTATTTACGCGCAGAGAGCAGCAAAAGTAGCAGGAGCAGTGAGTCGGAAAGTTTCTTGAGGCCATATTCGCTCGAGGCTCGTTTGAAAACACCTCCTCCTCCTCAAACTCGCGGGATATCGTTCGATTATTGTGTGCATGCGTGTGTGTGTGTGTTGCGGTGGCGGCGATCTCGGGACAATAATTTACGAATTATATCGACGCCCCTTACGAAAAGTAGGAAGATTCAAATGTCTTACGAAAG
>NW_019641324.1:0-990 GCF_000599845.2 Trichogramma pretiosum | reverse complement strand
CCCCCCCCCCCCCCCCACTCATTCTCTCGATTCAATACTATGAACTTTGGATCGGCGCCGCTTCTCTTCAACTCGTGTCATGATGGCTCTCCCACTCTCTGAGCTGATTCGGATCGGTGTCGCTTCTCTGCTCAAGTCATGGTGGGCCCCTCCTACCCTACTAATACAGTTCGATGCAATTTCTTGGTTCGAGTCGCGTTTCAGTTCAATTGGGATCGGTACCTCGTCATAACTCTAAGTTAGGATTTTTGTATCAGAGAGGCGGTATGAGATTCGAATTAACAATAAAACCTTATTTGATTCTCACACCGTCTCACCCCCGGCCCCCCGTGGACGGTGTGAGAATCAAATGGGGTTTTTATGTCGATTGGGAAATTCATTATAATTATTTTTTAAATAATACAAAAGTTTATTTTTAATCATTTCTTATTCAATTACAGATCTTAATAGTTATTGACAATGGAGCATTACATTGAATAATTATTTTTTTTACATTTCTTGTGGCACACGACATTAAAATTGAGTGTGAATGCATCACACATGATGTTCTCTCACTAATGGGTAGGTTATAATCATGATAATTTGGATGTTGGCTAAAATATAAAATATTGTTAAACCGTATTTGTGATGTCAGCCAACATCCAAATTATCATGATTGTAAACGACAGAGTTGTTGTTAAAATCGCGCGCTATCGTCATCGCAGATCTCTTGCGCAGATGCGCAGAAAACGTGGCTATATAAGACCGGCGCAGATCGGCGAGCAGCCAGTATCAGTCGAGCAGCGGTCGGAGCAACATCTCAACACAAAAAAAGTTGTGATCAAAAATAAACGTTGCTCCTCTCCAAAGAAATTCTGGAGTCATTATTTTTACACACCCTATCCTATCCATAACAATGATTATAACCTACCTATTAGTGAGGGAACATCATGTGTGATGCATCCACACTCAATTTTAATGTCGTGTGCCACAAGAAATGTAAAAAAAATA
>NW_019641323.1:0-1004 GCF_000599845.2 Trichogramma pretiosum | reverse complement strand
TTAAGATGATTTATAAATACAACATAATAGTTTGAAACTCATATTGCATAAATATATTACTTACCTAGCTGTTCAAGCATTTTGTCGCATTCATCAAGAACAAAATGCTTTAAATTTTTCAAATTAAGCTTTTTACTCTTGATAAGTGCTAAGATCCGTCCTGGTGTTCCAACAACAATATGGGGTGTGGTAGTTTTTAGAACTTCCTCATCTTTTTGAATAGGCATACCACCAAAGAACACTGAGACCTGCAAAAAAGTCAATACAACACATCAATAAGTGTCATTCAGATTGCAATTTATATGCAACAGTAATTTGTAAGGATTCAATCAGTAGTGGGTAGTGGTAAGATAAGTGTCATCATTATAGGCTAAGATAAATGTAACATCATTTGAAATCCTCATGACTTAAAAGTTTAGTTTAAACTCAAATTTTTCTTACCTTAACTTGAGGCATATATTTGCTGAACCTCTCATACTCTTTGCTGATTTGGAATGCGAGTTCTCGAGTATGACACATGACTAAAACATAGACCTGTTTTTCTGTCAATTCAAGCTGTTGCAAAGTGGCCAACACAAATACAGCTGTTTTGCCCATACCAGATTTTGCTTGACATAAAATATCCATACCTAGTACAGCTTGTGGAATACATTCATGTTGAACTGTAATAAAAAATGAAAACTTTAAATACACCATAAAAGTAGTAAATATCAGACACGTATTTTTTTTTATATTTGTCAGGATAGATATTTGCAATCATTAAATAATTCAGTTGTCCCTATCTATTGGTATCATCATTTGAAAGTGTAGAATTCATCATAACAATATTATTATAAAATAAATTTTTTTTACCTTCCGATGGATGTTCAAAACCGCAATCAACAATTGCGCGCAGAATTTCTGGTTTCAGTAGAAAGTCTCTGAAACCACTGCTGTGGATGGACACATAAGTTCCTTTGACTTCCTTTTTCTTCTGAACAACTTCTCCGTTACCTTCTACAATC
>NW_019641322.1:0-995 GCF_000599845.2 Trichogramma pretiosum | reverse complement strand
GTAATGAAGGTGATGCAATTATTGCAGTCACATGGCTACGAACTGAAAATGAGAATCCGACTCAATATGATCAAATATTTGATTAAAGTTAAAAACGAATCCATTCTCGTTGGTGTACAACCAGAAAATACTTTGATAAGACTACAGTTGGAATTGTTCGTAGCAGATCTATTCACGATGGAATACTGTAAATTAAACCTGCCATACGTTCCTTGTCGTACAATTGCTAAACACATGTGCGACGAGGAACTAATTCGTTTGTGTGAAGAAACGGACGAAGAGAAACTAGAACACACAATATTGCCAATGCCAAAGCGAAGACGTCTGTGTTAAAAAAAAAAGCAGCAAGACAACCGAGAGATATTTTAATAACTACTTTTAAGTATATATATTTTACGTTTCTTGTACATGGAAAACGTCGCAAGTTTACGTACGAGATAATCGAAACAGCAAATGGTTTTCCGTTGATCGTTTGCCAGTCACCGATGGTTAAGTTGTAACCGTTACAGCTATGCCACGTGTTATGATGGCCGTGCTAGCGGATTATGAAAGGTGCCACTGCCACGGCTACCAGCAGCACCAACTACTATACCACAATACTTCATGAGCCTTTCATTCTCTTTTTTCGAATAAACATGCTTTAATCCATTTATATTAATTTGAATTGAAATATTTTAATTCTTATGATTGGTTTTAATAGTGTGATAATTATTGTACATATATTTCCTGTCAATACAGCCGTTTTTATAATTGATAACTTTGTGCAATAAAACAATATTTTCATATTTAAAAAAAAACTGAATAGTTGTATCATTCTACTTTATAGCACCTCCCTTACTCGTAAACATTTGATTTCCTCTTGAAGAAACTCATTAATTCGTAAGAAAAACTCTAATTTGTAAATTCGGGCGTTTATTTTCGTTCGCCTAGAAAAAAATGTACATGTGAATTCACCTCTCTAACTCATAATGTTTTTGAGAGGCTATTCTAGTTTA
>NW_019641321.1:0-1012 GCF_000599845.2 Trichogramma pretiosum | reverse complement strand
GGAGCTACAGGTGGAACGCCCGTACCCTCGACGTGGACCGCTTCTCTACCGTCGTGTCTGGCGCATCGGTCGCCCCCGGGACCGCGGAGGATATGGCGTCAAGCCTCATGGACGTCATCACCAGTGCATGCGATGCCTCCATGTCTGGGGTGGTCTCCCGCCGCCAGCGCGAACCGGTGTACTGGTGGACGGCGGAGATCGCTGAGCTCCGGCGCTCATGTATACGGGCCCGCAGACTCTCCCAGAGATCGCGTGGCCGGCAGGACGAGGAGGCCCACAGCGCAGACTACGCCTCCGCAAGACGATTGCTGCGCGTGGCGATCAAGAGCAGCAAACGCCGTTGCTGGAGTCAACTCTGCGACGAGGTCGACAGCGACGTCTGGGGCAGGCCGTACAGGATTGCCATGTCGCGCCTGCGATGCCCGCAGACCAGGCAGCCCAGCTCCCCTCTCCTGGTGCGCGGCCCGGTGGCGGCTCTGTTCCCGCGAGTGCTTGGCGGTCTCGCCCTGCAGCTGCCGCGACAAACGGGAGAGCCTATCCCGGCCGTCACCCTGAACGAACTCAGAGGAGCTCAGACGAGGATCAAGGAGCGCTCGGCGCCCGGCCCGGATGGGATACCCAACTCGGCGCTCAAGATCGCCATCGCCGCACGACCCAACATCTTCTTGCGGGTGTACACTAGGGTGGTCCACTTTTTCAAAAATTTTTTTAATCTTGGGGGATCCAACGGAATCTGAAAGTTTAAGGTTTAAAATGAATTTTCCCGTAAAGTAGAGCTAAAAAAAATGATTTTAGATGGTGTCGATGGATTTTTGAAGTTTTTTTTTTGACGTAAAAAAATCGCAGCCGACAGGAGGCACTTCGATAGTTTGCCAGATTTACTATAAAGCAATAATGGGTTTTGTGAATACATTTTCTTTTTATTTTTTGCCGTAGAATCGAATGCCATCATTAGTTTTGGGCTTTAAAAACGATTTCAGTGAAAAAATTGCGATTTTTGAATTTTTTTCTG